>NC_044349.1:25693935-25994626 GCF_007364275.1 Archocentrus centrarchus | reverse complement strand
TTTAAATGGATGGAAGCTTCGGTGGAACAAATGAGTTCATTTCTGCCGTTCCTGTCGCAGTTCAGACCTCCCTCTGGATATCAAACTGAGATCACGCTGAAATGGCAGAGCGACGCCTGTTGCGAATCGCACTTTTCACAGCAGAATCCCACATTTCAGAGCAGCCAGCGATAAAAGCGACAGGAAAACAGAGACTTTAGATTTACACAATCAGACCTGCTGCTCCCAATCAGCCATGAAAGCGGCAACACAGCAGGAGAGAAAACGTACGCACAGCTCCTGTGCATGTAAATGACAGGCAGAGTCAGGTACTATGCGAGTGTCTGTTTGGAAAAGAGGAAATGCAAAGAAAAAAAACTGCACTATTCACTTTCTAAATGCAATACTGAAGGTAAAGTCCTAATTGTAATGAGATCGATCAAGCGTTTGATAAGCAGCCCTGATTTGAAGGAGCTTTATAACTTTATGGGACCTTTAAACTACGCCTGAATGTTTGTCTTTTGTTTGTTTATTCATGATCTGCACCGCAGTAAGGGAGTGAATATTAAAGAGACAACCACGGGGAAAATTACAAAATGCTGTAACTAAATAACATTTGCTCTGGTTAAAGATCAAAAAGAGGCAGAGGAGAGCTAATGAAAATATGAGAGACATTAAGATTAAAGGCAGGCTTAAAAGATTTAGCATTGCTCCTGTATGATGTTGCTGGACTTTCAAGAAACACATTCAGGTCAAGCATTGTTGCCCTGAGATTATGTGAGGCACAATAACATTGTGTAGTGTGTGTTGCATCACAGATTTCAATTATGTGGTGTGTGTGTTTTTTAAAATTTTATATCTCCTGTATAGGCCTAAGTAGCATGGCAAATGCCCTCAACTTTCAAACTCCAGAAGCTCTGCAACTTAGAATTTCTTTAAAAAAAAAAAAACTGCTTCATGATCAGTAACTTTGTCAGACTCGAACAATCTTCTCCAGAGTCACTGAAGACAATCACTACAGAATAAAGAGCTCACTAGAGGACCCATTTAATTGTAAGAATCAGTTGATGAGTGATATCTGCAGTTACTGACAGCGTACAGTGTTACAAAGTAAAGTGCTTCTATACTAAAGTCAGTAATCACGTCACTTACGATTATGCCATTACTTGCATTTCAAAGGATCTTCCATCATCTGCATGATAGGTGGATAGAAAAGAAACAACTTCAAATGCCCCTTTTTCTTCCTGCACACTTTGGCCACGATCAGCCAATTTCAGTTCATGTGCAGGAAAGAGGGATACAGCTGAGGGGTCTACAACTTTTGAGGAGCAGAGATGTGGACAGTACTTTTATTTTTATTGTGCGTAAGGACAAGAGCATGATGGTAAAGTGTAAACTGCATCCAGGACAGAGACAACTGCATTAAGCGAACACAGCATGGGCTCACTGCAAACATCTGCACAGACAGCATGCTAACACAAAGTTAGCAGGCAACCCAGAGTGATTTTAAATCTGAGCGTGAGCAGACCCCAGCCGAGCAGCCAGAACCTGGTCTTCAACAGATAACAAATTCAGTGATGAGCAGCCAGGTTTGCAGCACTGTAGCCTCAGTTTCTACCCCTACATATTTGTACAGTAGAATTGGTGTGGCAATTGCTTTGAAGTCTCTCTGGGCGAGTTTTCAACTTTGCTTTGTGTTGTTAGCTTTGTGCTCAAACTTAAACACTAAAAAAAAATCACAGTGTGTATGTTAGTGTGTTGGCGTGTGGGAATGTAGGCTAAGGTTTACATGGTTAACTTTTAATTATGTGACAGTAGGTTTCAGATCATGTTACAGAGTAATGCAAAAGTAATGCAACAAGTACTGTAACAAATGACCTTCTTTGGGGACTAATTAAGTAATGTAAACCATTCATTTTTAAAAAAAAGAAACAAGGATTATGTAATACATTACTTTAGTTGAGTAACTATCCCAGAAGAGAGACTTCATCAATGTAAGGTCTAAAACCAGCATTTGAAGTGGATTTTAGCACAGAGATGTATAGAAAAGCACCTACATAAGAAAAGAGAGAGCATATTCATAAGCAGTATAAGTCAGTATACAGTAGTCAATTTGTGTTAGTGAGGACTGGTGTGTTAAACCACTGTGGAAACGCGCCTGCATGCTGCCAGAGAGCAAAGCTAATTCGGAGCTTTGTTTTTTTTTTGTTCTGCTTACATGCCATTTTTTTTTCTTTTTGGAACCTGCCAAAACCACGACTGAAGTTTCTCAGCATTAAAAATGTCCAGTGTGCTTCGTTCTCTTCCCTCTCTGTGCTCCGCATCGATTGTTCTTCCCTCAGAGTCCCAGATCAGACCAGAGCAGTTAAAAGCAAAAGGAGACACCAGAAGCCAAACTCGCATTAAAAGAAAAGACACATTCTCAAAGACACAACTCTTCTGAGAGATGAGGTCAAAGGTCAAGCTGGACGAGCGGAACTTAGCTTGGCTGTGTTTAATTGAGCACAGGGCAAATTTCTAACCGTCCCCCTACCTAAAACTCTCCAGCTCAGCTGTCTTCCTTAGTTTTTACTTTTTAAATTTTAATTGTGCTATTTAAGGCCTCATATTTTAGGAGGTTCACAGTTTGCATTATGCAGTCATTGCCCCCTCCATATCCCAAATGTTTTTTCTTTGCCAACATTTGTTTATACTTTTGGCAAATTGATATCCCAAGGTATCTCATCATCACAAATTAGCCAAATAAGCTATGAGAAATTCCTGGTTTCACTGTATATACACACGACCATCACTGGGTTACTTTGACTCTCAAGAAATCTTAAAATTGATGGTGATTCTCAGACAAGTTCTATGGGATACCTTTTTTTTTTGTAATGATTTCTAAGAATATTTACATGTGTTTATTTAGACAGGCAACTGTCTTGTTGCCTACAAACTGCAATTATTTTACCTATTATGTCATAACTATGCATTTTTTTTAACCTGAACCATGAACTATGAGTTTGTACATATTTTTTCTCCATTTTTATCTTTAGTTTTGGTTTCCTTGACAGTCTCAACTGTTAATGTTACACAACCTTCTTTTCTTTAAACTGCAGTGATGAGAAGGTTTTTACATTAAAAAACAAAGCAACTAATAATATGTGAATGGAGACATAGAATCTGGGTGAAAATCAGTTCAAAGGGAACCCTAATGTAAACAGCAGCTGTAGCTATCCCTCAGTGGTGTTTTGCAGTGACATGTAGGCCATGTTTCCACGAAATGCCCCTTGTCTCACATGGGAATTCCCATAATGAGAAACAAAACCAGCTGGACGCAGGTGTTCTGTATAAACCCAATAGATTATTCCGCAGGGCTTCCCTGCCTCCCCTCCTCCTCTACCTCTTTGTCTACATTCACCCCCTCCTTGCCCATCTCCTCTGTCTCCTCTGTCTCCATTGACATGTAACTCATTAACTCCATGTTCCTAAATGTACCTTTGTCTCCACATCCTGGTCTACCATCTTCTTATTCTGTTTTGTCACATCCATAGAGTAATCTACCTCTTCTGTCTATTATTTTGTTACTTTGCTTCTCCATCTTCATAATATCTTTTGTTCTTTTGTCGCCCTGTCTTCTGTATTGTCATGGTACAGCTATGCGGCAGGCAGGTTTAGGACCCCAATGCAGGACTCAGGAGACAGGGACTTAACTTAAATGCAGCTTTATTGCTGGTATACACCGGGAAATATATACTAAATACAGACTGGGCTGGACAGGAGCCAGAGAAACACAAACTAGGAAACAAGGAGGAAACTCAGAACACACAGCATGAAGGGAGGATGCAACAAAGAACAGAGGAAGATTTTGACAATATATACACGAGGTAATGAAGGGAGAGGGAAAAAGGTGGGAACACAGATGAGACTAAACACTGAAGATAAGACAAAGGAAGGAGAACTGAATACAAAACATGAGAGACAAGAGACTATCAAAATAAGAGAACAGAAAATAACACTGAGATCAAGGGAAAGACACACAATCTTTACACAGGGACAGAAGATAAACAATACAGAGATGAGACTGACTTAACACAGGAGACATTGAGGACAAAACACAGATGAGACTAGGACTGAATGGAAATAAAAAAAGGGGGACCAGAGGGTGTGCTCCAACTATAGGGGGATCCTATTTTGTTATTCTTTGTGATCCCTGGGTTGTTAATGTTTAGTTGCTTAGTGTCTTGTTAGTGTCTTAGTTCCTCTTTGCTTTTGAGTTTATTCCTCCCCTCTGCTGTCAAGTCTCCTGCATTAGTTTGTATCTGTGTTTCCTCGTTTAGTTTGCTCACTTCCTGCTTTATTTTGGTGAGTCTATGTTCCTGTTCGTTGCTTTCAGTTTTGGTTCCTTTGTCTCGTCTGTTGTGATTCTGTTCACCTGTGACTTGCCCTCCCCAGCTGTCTCCACTTCCCCTAATCACCCTCCTGTAAATATCTAGTACCCCTTTGTCACATTATCTGTTTATGTTCTGTTTCCCTCGCTCTCAGTGCTTTCCAGCCCCAGGAAGTGGTTTTTACTGTTTTATTTTCTGTAGTCTAACATTTTCCGTGAATTTTCCAGTGTTATGTTGCAGTAGTCTTTAGCTCCATTTTAGAGTTTGTGTTTGGATTTGGTTTATCTGCAATCAGTCTATTAAAGGCTCGTCTTCAGCTTACCTTGCCTGCTTCAATGCATCTGCATTTGGGTCCTGTCCTTAACTGATGGTCTGCATATCCTTCAGATCATGACACAACTGGCCAAGGAAAATGGATGCTCCTCCCTGAACCTGCTTTTGATGGAGGTCTCTTGCTATGAAGACATCTTCCCCCTGCCATTGCCAAATACTGCCGAGTACTTGCTCATAATTCCACTATTGTAGGCTTTTACAATGTAAAAGCGTCTTGAGATGACTACTGTGAACCGGTGTTATTTAAATAAATCTAAATGATCCAATTACTTCCTAGTTTCCCATTAATCTAACACTTTCTGTCTTTTTTATCCTTCTTCCATCTCTGCCACTACAACACATGCAGCTTTTACTAAAATGAAATAATGAGTAAAAGGAGAAGCAGTCCCTTCTTCCACTTTACCTTTTTCGCAAGTAGCGCCACCATAGCTGGGCAGACAAAGACACACAAATGAGTTGATCTCGTCGATGCAGGTTCCTCCATTCTGACATGGATTTGACTGGCAGTCATCAATGTCTGGTGGGAGAGAGAGAAGGTGAGTGAGGTTAGACAGAAACACACAAGTAGAAACAGCACTCTCCAAATGGCTACTTTTCTAAACTACCTGCCACAGCTTGTTATTGAAGAAAAAAAAAAAAAAACCTCCTGAGAAATGAAACTTTTGCAGAGATTAGAGGTGTTTCTGAGAAAGTTATAATTAAAGCGAATTGATTGAACTTCATCAGCGAGCGGTTTGGGATGCACTGAAGCGCATGATGCTAATTGCAATGTGTTTGCAGGACGTGCTGCGGTTCTGCTGTCAAACTTGAGCCAAAAGAGCAAGGGAGAGTGAGGTAGAAACTATGAAGAGGGAGAGAGAGAGAGAGAGGGGTGTGGAGATTAGAGGGAGAAAAACATTCAGTTAAAATGAGCTTGCAACTTCAGCAACAACTCTGCTCCCACTCTAAAGCTATCCTGCTAACAGCTAGAAAAACACTTGTAAAAATCAATTTTAATATGTCTTAAAGTGACCAGAAACTAAATGCAGATGCAATCTCTTAGGTATGATATGATATGATATCAAAACAAGTTTAGATGTTTGCACGTGCACATATGCAAATTCCCACATATTTTGCAGATGCGTTGGAGGGGTGAGAGTTCCCATTCTGTTGAAAAATGGTAACTGTTTCTCTGGCTGATCTGTGCCTGGGGGCAAAATCATTAAAACTGCAGCTGGTATCCCACAATCCTCTGCCATCACAACAACTGAGTGAGTCCCTGGGGCTTTGGCAAGAGGTCACAGGATGGGAGGAAAGGTGAAGAGGAGGGAGGCAGCAGAAACAGCGAGTAGATGAGGGGATAAAGAAATACTGAAAAACATGGAGGGGAGCAAAGTTAGGAAGGAGAGGTGATGAAAACAAGGATGGGTGGAGAAACCATGGGAGAGGTGATGTGATTCTGTGAGTCGGGGAAGTTGGCAAGTTTCAGGGTTGGATTACAGCGGCTTTGGAGGCAGACAGCGTTTGGGGCGGAAGAGTCTGTTTGGATAAAACAGCATGACAGCTTCATTGCTGGTGCCCCGCTTTGGGCTGGCTGATATCAAAGGCTGAATTTGATGCAGGAGGTAGAGACCCAGCCAGAGGAGCCGGAATGAGATGCTTGGTTTAGTGTATCACTGAATATCCATGTATAACTGCTTTTGTCTGTCTGAGTCACGACAGGGTGGAAAAATAAAGTACACAAAGAAACAAAATAACAAAGCAGAGAGTAAACACTTCCCACACTATGAAAATGAGCTTTAAGTCTGGTTCAGATAATCTGACATTAAGGGGGCGGATGGTCCAAATTTTTAGGGGCAGTGAATGTTAAGGCTTTATCATTCTTTGGCTTTAAAGGAGCACATGATTACTTTTTTTTTATCCTGATGCTCAGGAGTTTATCAAGAAATGTGATATGTAAAAGGTTATTATAAGTATGGGGGAAATTTGATTAAAAAAACGTGATGTCACAGTGATGTCAATAGAGTTGTCTTGGCTCAACTTTTTTGCTCAAATTTCCTACAAATTGAATGTGTGATTTTTTTCAAACCAAACACGCAAGCCCGCCAGTGTCATCAAATTATAGTTCCATACAATTGGTGGGAAAACAAAATGCCATGATGGAGCTACAGAAGAGCAATCTCTTTGGGTTGTAGAGACAAACAATGACAGCAGATGATTCGTGGTAATATAACGGCAAAGAACAGCCTCAATTCTTTTGAGAAGCTAAGACACTTTGAACCACTGCAAACAAAGCCACCTGGCTTTCCTAATGAAAACTGCAAGAGGTGCACAATGTGCTCAAAAATGGCACCCAAAAAGCTTCCCTCATTCACATCAACATATCTTTATGAAGCTGGTCTTTTCCAGCTAGTGCACCTGAAAAACAAGGACAGAACATAGTGTGCTTCTTCTGCAGCCACAAGTGAACACCTGTCTCTTTCCATGCACACTCACTGGCCCACTGATTTAGTCGTCCTACAGTGGGGGAAATAATTATCTGATCTCCTGCTGAATTTGTAAGTTTGCTCACTTATAAAGAAATGAACAGTCTCTTTTTATGGTCATTTCAGTTAAATGGAGAGAGACAGAATATCAACCCAAAAATCCAGAAAAAACACGTTACATAAAAACTATAAACGGATTTGCATAACATTGAGTGAAATGTGTATTTGATCCCCTACAACCCAGCCAGAATTATGGCTCCTACAGATTGGTTGTGTTCCCATTTGGCACACAGATTACAATCAATTACAGATACTCCGGATCTCAACTCATTATGTAACTCATTATATAAAGCACACCTTTCCACCGAATCAATTTCTTCCATTCCAACCTCTCCACCACTACAGGTAAGACTAAAGCGCTGTCAAAGGATGTCAGGGGCAAAATTGTAGACCTGCACAAGGCTGGAATGGGCTACAAGACCATCAGCAAGAAGCCTGGTGAGAAGGTGACAACTGTTGGTGCGATTATTTGTAAATGGAAAAATATTATAAAATGACCATCAACCGCCCTCATTCTGGCCTTATGGGGAGAGGATGATGATGAGAGAGATGGCTGATCAGTCCAAAACTACAAGGGAGGAGCTTGTTCTGAAATGATTCAAAGAAGGTTTGGGAGAAAGTGCTGTGGTCAGATGAAATCAAAATCAAGCCCTTTGTCATCAGAACACCATCCCCACAGTCAAGCACAGAAGTGGAAACATTATATTTTGGGGCTGTTTTTATGCTAAGGGTACAGGACGAGTTCACCGCATCTATCTATCTATCTATCTATCTATCTATCTATCTATCTATCTATCTATCTATCTATCTATCTATCTATCAATCAATCAATCAATCAATCAATCAATCACCAGTCAAAGTTTGGACAGCGTGTCCAAACTTTGACTGGCTGAAATGCAGCCCCAAATCATGACAGAGCTTCCATCATGTTTTGCAGATAGATACTCACTGTTGCACCTGCTCAGTACTGTATGTCTGATGTAAACAGACAAAAATCAGAGACAGAGTGAGGGTGACAGTGATGGAGAAAAACAGATAAAAGTTAGCATATTTGATATAATTCATATAACCTCTCTAAAATAGCATGGAATATATTGAATATATATACCTGTTTTGGCTTTACCAGGTATCATAAACACTGAAGCATGTCTACTGCTATGCAAATATGTTTACACAAAAGTGAACATTATTTTATTGAAAACAGTGGAACACAACATAACAGTGGAAGTTAAAAAGTATCCAAGTAAAAATGAGCTCTCTGAACAAATCTCTGAGAAACCCTAGAACATGCCTCTCCTTCCACAGCCACGCTGAACCAGCAGATGAGCAGGTTGCCAGTACAGCTGTTCAAACAAAAAAAAAAAAAACAGCCTAATATGAGCCAGCATCTGGTCTCATTAAGCACTGTAGAAAAGAGCTAAGCCAGAGACTTGAGGCACCCCGTGGATTTTAGGAGCAACAGGGTCAATAAAGTATAGGTCTGAACATGAGCTATTAGTGGGGGCCACAGCAGACTGCAGACATTTTCTCAGTTGAGAGCCAAGAGCACAGATGATATTGGTAGCTTGATGTTGTCAGGTTCACAGAAATCTGAAGAAATTTAAGGACAAAAATGGTTTATATTGCATATACACTCCCTGGAAGCTTTATTAGGTACACCTTGCTAGAACCAGGTTAGACCCCCTTTTGCCTTCAGAACTGCCTTAATTCTTCCTGGCACAGATTCGACAAGGCACTGGAAACATTCCTCAGAGATTCTGGTCCATATTGACATGACAGCATCACGCAGGTGCTGCAAATTTGGCAGCTGCAACATCCATGTTGTGAATCTCCCATTCCACCACATCCCAAAAGTGCTCTACTGGCTTGAGATCTTGTGACTGTGGAGGCTATTTGAGTACAGTGAGCTCATTATCATGTTCAGGAAACCAGGTTGAGATGATTTGACTTTTGTTATATGGTGTATTATCCTGCTGGAAGCAGCCATCAGAAGATGGGTATGCTGTGGTCATAAAGACATGGACATGATTAGCAACAATACTCAGGTAGGCTGCGGCATTTAAATTATACTCCGTGGGTACTAAGTGTGCCAAGAATATAAATAAATTAAATATGCATCACACATTATACCGCCACTAACAGCCTGAACCATTAAAGGCAGCATGGATCCATGCTTTCAGGTTATTTACACCAAATTGTGATCCTTCCATCCAAATGGTGCAGCAGAGATTGAGTCTCATCAGACCAGGCAACATTTTTCCAGTCTTCTACTAATACTAGCATATTTAAATGCAATGAGTTGCTGCCATGTGATTGGCTGATTAGATATTCACGAGCAGCTCAATAGGTGTACCTAACAAAGTGTTTAACTAAATAAGTAGACATGATATTCAAAAACAGAAAATGTCCTCATAAGAACATGTTAAACATTTATAAGGCAATCATGGTAAATATGAGATTTACACTGATAAAGGAACATCTTAATAAACCTTCCTTTAAAGCATTTGATATGAATCATCTTTCTGTATCACACTATTTTTAATACTTAGTTAAAAAGGTTTAGTTATTTTATAATTTTTACAAAAACGCTACTGGAGATCCAGGTTCAGTTGATGACATGTTCACAAAATATATATGCACCTATTGACCAGGTAGAGTCAAGTATTAATTAAAAAGCTACACTTTCAGGGAATTAAATTGAAAGTGGAACTGTCCCTGCAGTTCAGATGATATATATGGATATGGCTGTATTCTGATTAACCTCTTTTCTTTTTGTGAGGGACACACACACATACACACACACACACACACACACACAGACAGACAGAGAGAGAGAGAGAGAGTGAGACAGATACAGATACTTTACCAAAGGTGGAACATCACTGTACAACAGCCAGGAGACAACTTCTTAATTTTTATTTTAAAGAAATAAAAATTAAGTAGAAAAATGTCTTTGAAGATGTTTTTCATAGTAGAGAAAAAAGAACAAATGTGCGCACATCCAGTCAAACCTCTAGATTCCAGACCCCCCCCCCCAAAAAAAAGGAATATATTACAGAAAAAGAGGCTGCTTCAAATAATAAATAAATCCTAAAACCATTTATTTAAAAACAACTTTTTAATCCTCAGACCTTTTCTCTTTTTTTTTGGTTCTAAATAAAAATATCCCACATACATCTATTAGTGTTTGAAAAATGTGAGGGATCATTTGCAAAAATGTTAATTCTCTGTTTGAAAATATAATAAAAACTGCGTGGGCGTCACAGGACTTCAGCAAAAACAGAGAAAATCAGTCTGACTAAAATGGTTTGCCAACTACAATTTCATTGTCACGACAGTTTAATTACATAGTTAATTTTTAAACTATATTGAGTAGGTGTTACTTTATCTTCCTCCTTATTAAAAAGAGAGGCTGTATGAATGTGCAATAGTTATATTGCAAGTTTAAGTGGGCTGTCCTTTACCTCTTAGTACATTCGCAGTGAATGAGAGCTCGAGGCTAGGTTTGCACATTATACTTGTGGGAATTGCCTACTTGCCCATCATTGGTTTCCAAGCTGCTTATTCTGTCACAAAATAATGCTAAACAGTGTCCCTGCAGTAGTCCTGACTGTATACATCATTTAGCATGGTAAAGGTCAAACATCCAGGTTAACATTTGATGCCAAATCTAAAACAACTGATTTTACTGAAAAGAAAAGTATACAGAGTATTTTATTACCATCATGCACTATACATCCATGAAAACGCTGCTCCTCTCCTCAAATATGATGAGGGCCAGAGTGCGGCAGGCCTATCCACTCGATGTCCACGCTGCCCAGCTTACTTAATGAGAGGACCATCCAACTTAAGCAGGTGGCAGTGTGTGTGAAAGACTGGATTTGAGCATTTGTATGTGTGTCCACACTCTCTGGCTCATTCCCCAGCACAACCAAATCAGGCCTGGGCACTAGTACAGTCTCCAGGGAGTTGAGGAGAGCAGTGCTCCACTTATCTACTGGCAGAGAAATGGATGGAGGAATAAACAGGTGCCAGCCACTGTGGTAATTTCTGTGGGTTGCTTACATACTCGTGACCCTACCAGCTTTTATTTGAGCCAGTATTATTAAATTGACTCCAGAGGCAGCGAATGAATGCAAAAACTTAATGCGCTACCATGATGACAACTATCAAATTGAGGTTTAACTACATAATTTGGATGGGGATGTTTGATTGCAGGATAAATATTTGACCTCCACTTGTTGTTTATCCTCGTCTTCCTGTGTGGAGCTGAGGAGGAGGGGAAATAGAGAGAGGAATATGGGGGAGGATAGCGAGAGAGCAGCCAGACAAACTGGGGGTGGTGTCACTTGACAGGATATCTGGAGGCTTACTGCAGGCATGTGTCAAAACCATAGTATGAATAATTGAAAAGGGACAGAGAAAGAAACAGAGAGACACCGAGAGGGAAAGAGATTGGGAGTTAACAGAAATTGGGTGGGAGAATACCGTGGACCAACGTTTTCCCCATTTCCCTTTCTGGATTATTTCTCAGTTCAATAGATCAGATTAAATTCCCATTACCTGCTTACTCATCCAAAGCAATGTGATGCTCAAGTTGAACTCCATCACCTGCTCTACCTATCTGACATGCTTGTTCTTCTAGAGGGTCCTTTTCTACTTTCCAACAGTGAGATTTATTCTTTCAATTCTTCCCCCAGTCTGGGTGTTTCTGAATACAGAGGACAAATAAAAAGCATACAGCTCTTTTTCTATAAATGAGACTTGGAAAAACAGTCACCTATTTTATGGCTATGAATCTTTGCTGGGTTTAACTATGAAGAGTACAGCACAGAGACAGTCCACTTAGGGGGCAATAAAGGTTTTGAGAACGAAATCAATATTTCAGCCAAGTACTATGCATTAAAACATAGCATATTATTTTACTGGTCTAGTAACTATGCTATAAAATATATGCCATGGTTATAAGATTGGAATTGTCCATCCATTAAACTCTTTAGACACTACATGAAGAACTAGATTAGATGAAGTCTATTTTAAATTTTTCTTATAATGAGGCTGTGTAGTCAAATAATTAGGTGAGATCTGAGCAGAGAGTGGCTGAGGAATTTAATGGCTTTTCAACTTGAATCATATCAGGAGTAGGAGAGAATCCAGAGAGGTTTACGGATTGATATACAAGCTCAGATTAGACACAAATGACAGTGACAACAACAAAAAACAAACACAACTCATCAGATATCATGCTGCAGATAATTTCTATTATATAATGGCTGGAATAATTTTCTCTCCTTTGTCTTCAGGCATCAGATGAGACACATTAGGAATCATGACATGTTGTCTCAGACTGATGAGATTATATTTTTCTATAATTTACATTTATGACAGTAGAAGATGAATAATTACGTGACCTACAACTGACAAACTAAAGGTCACACGTGTTGCAAGAGCAAGATTTATTCCTGCTTGTCAGGTGTTAAGTTTTGGGCCCTGTATGACGGAGTAAGCTCACCATACCCAGGTTATCTTTCCGTTATCTGGATTAACTTACCCTAACATTGGCAATCAGGATAAGTTCTCACACGAATTGTGGATAAGTATACTGACAACAGAGAGGCTGATTTACAAAGAAATATAAAACTGTAATATGGGAAAACTATGGAGAGGTTAAACACATAATACACATGGAAACCAACACAGCTGCTGTAGACAAAGCAGCGGTAGGAGTGTGTGTGTGAAAAGAGCTGCACAGACGTTTAGTATAAAAAACACTGAATAAGCGAGCGTGTTATACACTTTGGTCTGTAAGACTGGAAAAGACCTATTATATAAATACAATTTAGCCTATCTGAAGGCAGGAAAGAAGGCTGGGGAAAATGTGTACTGTGTAAATTAACAGACGTCTCGGTATCACAGCTCTATCACTGATTGTAAACACTGACAGATTATAATTGTGTATTTCATTAAATTAACGAGACAAAAGACAGTTTTAGCTTTTATTCTTCCAACTTCGGTTCCAGCGGTGTTTAACGGTTTAGAGAGTAAATGATAAATATTCAAACATAGGCTTAGTTTATATGCAGCTTTGATAAGGTCAGTCAGTACACTTAGGTGTCCTGTTTTAGGATCATACTGTACATTAATGCTTATTACACAAAATTCTTTGCTGCCATCAAGAAAAAGAAAAAAATCAAGGAATGAAGCTAAACTGAGAATCTATATTTACTACTGATGCTCCTGAAGGAAAGACAAAGGCTTCAGATAATATTTAAAAATTTTAGACCCCCTTCTATCCATGCACAGCTGTCTGAGGAAGTGTCCAGGTATGGTGATGCTATTTTCTGGAGAATTGATTGATCAGCAGGTGTTAATTTCCTACCTGTTGATCGTTGAGCCGAATCTAATGCATTATTCATTATCAGAAATGAGTCCTAGTTTCATATTTTTGTTCCTGAAATATTCAAAATTTTGATTCTTTTCTGAACATTGTTTCAACATTTTAAGTGAAATTCAGTCACAGGTCCAGCCATAAAAAGTTCCAAACAAAAGGAGCATGATGTTACTTATGAAAGCATTTATTTGCACAGAGGAAGCCTTATTTTTTTTTTCCACAGATGAAAGGCACTGCTTGAAATGTGTATATTCTTATCTGTCCCCTCTCATTAAAATAAACTCAATGGTGTCTGTGTCCTCTTTGGTCATCTTTTTGATTGTTTTTTTTTTTTTTTGCAAATGTCCTGTTCCCTACTTTAAACACTCATAAGTATTCACCTATCACATCAAATGAAAGAAAATGTGAAAAAAAGAGGAGCATTTAAGACATTTTTTTAACTTGGCATTTGTTGGCTTTGACACAAAAATAGCAACAATTTCCTCTGAGCAACTTTTAAAAATTTCACAAAAGCGATTTTAATGATCCTGCAGCTGGGGTTTGCTTTGTAGCTTGAGAGGAGTGAAGAGGGAATAAAGCGGCTGGGCGCCCATTCTGATTCCCGAAACCCACGACAAACACCTATTGAGAGGGTCAAGATTGCAGCCATTTACCTGTCAACATAATGACTGTTTGAAAGAGCAACAGGAGCTGTGAAATTTATTACTGCAACTGAGTTCTTTATAAACCTATTTAACATTTAAGGGAAAAGCCTGACAAAGAAACAGTGCTGTTTCTGCAAAACGGTGTAATTGCTTTGGTCAAATATAAAGAGCCTTTTCAAAGCCTGTTTAAATGAAAGTGACAAAAGAGAAGAGGAAGTTTAAAGAGACAAAGAAAATTTGAAACATTCAGATAACAAAATGAAGACATTATTGAGCAAACACTTGCAGTATGGCATGTGTATTAAATTTGTGTTGACTCATTATGTAAATACCCATGTGTCCACAAAAGCGAGAGGTGGAAGGTGAGAAACTGAAATCTCATTATGCTCTGTATACGATTCATCCATGTCCAACTTCTGTTGGTGGCAGGCACTGACATTTGAAAGCAAGTTTATCCTAACAGAGCTGGAAAAGCACATTTTTCTGTGTGGACTAAATGCCAGCTGTACAGATCAAGTAGCAGTCTGATCAATTACACAGCAAACCTTTGAACCACTAAATGCCACTTCTAAACCTGACAGTGTGCTATAGAAGGCATGAAGGGACAGTATTATCACCACAGAGGGAGGTGGTGTTTTTTTTTTTGGATGTAACATGCAGGAAAGGGCACATTAAGAGACGTTAACTAACACACTCCCAAAATCCCAAAGTCATTCTCTGACAGACGCCTAGCCAGAAACATATTCTTCCACCCTCTTATCAATCTGGAGCACTTACAGCTCTGGTCACCGTTTTTATGATTCTCCTAATTGCCTAAGAATGCCTGACATTATGCAAAAATAAAATGACATGTCATCCTGGAAAATGGAGGCTTTGAAATCGAAATGTATATGACACAAAGCTTTTTGCTGAAAGCCTTTTTGTGTTTGTCGTCTTTCATATTTATAGACCCTGAGAGATTGGCTTCCTTTAGCCTGCTGAGGGGCATTGACATTTCAATGCCCTTCTACAAAGATGGATACCTTTCTATTGAACTCCAGCTCAGCCAACCAGCACTCAAGGGACCATGTTGTTTTGTGTTAATAACTATAATGCAGGTGAGTGCTGTGTGTGTGTACAGCAAGAATAATGAGCATAAAATGAATTTTGGTATGTTTTTATGAATGTCTGTTTAAAGGCTGAGTGTGGGTATGGTGCAGGAGAGAACAATTACAATTGGTTTTGTGTGTTCTGCAGCTGCCGGCAGAAGCCTGTCGTACTTGTGTTTCAGTATGTGTGAGTGCCAAGACGCCTGATCTGAAGCACAAATGGATCTCTATTTTCTCACTTCTCTTTTGGGCAAGAGCATTTATGCCAGTTTTGGCAACAAGTAAGTATAAAGCTGCACCAAATGTTGAAAATGAATGGAAACGTATCTTCCTTGTGTGTGTGTGTGAATATAAGAGAATTATCAGCCTGACTCTGCAGTTTCACTAAACTGCAAAGGTTTTAGTGTCTTTCTGCTAAGTGTTTTGATTTGTTTTATTTATTTATTTATTGGCATACCGCTTTAATGTTTTGATTCAGTCTCAACACTCAGAATAATTAATAATTTTCAGCAGCACAGGTTAGCTCAGATACATCACTGACACCTTCCACAAGGAGGGTAAGCCACAAAAACCATTGCTGAAAAGGCTGGCTGTTAATGGAAAGATGATTGGAGGGGAAAAGCATGGTAGGAAAAGGTGCTCAAGCACCACGGACCTCAGCCCAGAGAGAACTGTGAAAAGTTGATTCAAGAACTTGGGAGAGATTCAAAATTAGTGGATTGACGCTGATGTCACTGCATCAAGAGCCACCACACACAGTTCACTTCAGAAACAAGACAACAACTGTCACATTCCTCATATTAAACCACTCCTGAACCAGAGACAACATAGGCAGTATCTTGCCTGGGCTACGGAGAAAAGAACTGGATTACTGCTCAGCAGTTCAAAGTCCTCTTTTCAAATGAAAGGAAATTTTTCATTTAATTTGGAAGGTCCAAGACTCTGTAGAAAGACTTGGAAACCAAGGTGTTTGAAGTTTCTGCAGTCTGTGATGGTTTGGGGTGCCTTGTCATCTTCTGGTGTTGGTGATGTTTGGTCCACTGTGTTTATTCAAGTTTAAAGTTAATACAGCTGTCTACCATGAGTCTGATTAGAGCACAGTCCTCTACCATTGTCAGTGCCACTACCAATGCCACTGCTGACCCTAGTGCAAATGCCCTATTTCCAACATTTCAACGTGATCCCAGTCTGCACTTAATGAGTTCTTTTGCCCATGATCCACCATCTACACCAACTGGTAGTTTTACTCTTGCTGACAGTCAGACAGAGCTTGCATTAACAGTGTAACCCAGACGGGCCAAATTTAGGACAGCCACATTAACAATTAAATTGACTCTACTTAAGAAACAGCAACCTCAAGCCTTGTTAAGCATCTATTACTGTGACATCATGCAGTTATACAGTCAAGAAATATGTGTCCATGTTCTTAGGCTGCAACACTAACATGCAAAGTCCCCAAATAAAGCTCTCACCAATCCAGCAGCTTCGAACCTAGATCCTTCTTCCTGTCTAGTGACAGTGTTAAATACTGCAGCAACTTGCTTCCCCAGTAAAATTAGTAGAGAGAATGAACCATAACATGTTCTCTGTGATTACATACCATATACTGTAGTGTAATATAGTCTTTTAAAAAGCCAAATTTACAATATGGTTGTTGCTTTATTTTATTTAAATTGGCTGTTTGGCAGTGATCAAATATCTCAAAAACTGGGCAAAAAAAATCCAAGTGAGTTACAGCAGATCCGTGAGATTGGCCCTAAATGACATTTTAAATGAGGGATCAAAGAGAAAGAGGAGGAGAATAAAGACGTGTTTCTATTGCTGAACCTCCAAATCTCAGCAAAAAAAGACTCACTGGTCTCCTACAGGCCAACAAATCGAGTCAGAAAGGAGACAGAATGTGTTAAGCTCATAGAAATGTTTATATGTGATCTTGTAATATCCCCAGGTATTAAAACTCAAGACCGGCTCATAAATGAAGCTTGTTATGAGATTATTTTTCAAACTGTGTTTTCAATATGTACCAATATAGCTAAGTTTGCTAAGCATCACTTTAGACTAACATGAAATACATACTCCAGCACTTGTGCACTTAACAGAGTAGATGCGAATTTTGTGTGCTTGTATGTGTGCACAAGCAGTACACAGTAGAGTCCTGGGCCTTGAGCTGTCTTTAGGTGCAGGTGAATTACAAATGGATCAGGATCAGCAGGGAGAAGAGGAGACTACACAGCAGCTCTGCTACAGCCCAAGGCTCCGTGCTGCTCTCCAGAGAGTGAGCTCAGGTCAGTGCTGACCAGCTGATCGGCGGATCCACAATCTGAATAGAAGTCCTATACTGTACATTTCTGGTGAAAAATAGAGAAAAATATTTCATCCTTTTTATTTGGCTAAGATGTCAGGTCGAACAGGAGTATATTACTTCACCAGTACTTCAAGACACAGCTTTTAGTACATCGTCTGGGAGCCTAGATGATGCACTAAGAGTTGCATGCAGGCAGGGATCCAGCTCGTCAGGGGTTACCAGATTTTCTTGTGCGTCAAAGGAAAGTGAGCAAAGCGAGCCTAAAACCCGGTTTGTAGACATTTCCACACAAAAAAAAATCTCACGACAGCATGAAGAATAAAAACAGAAAAAGATTCATCTTAATTCAAGGCCTGCGATGTGGATGTGGGAACGCGCAGGCTGCGTCAGTGGCGTGTCTGTGGATGTGTGTACCCACAGTATGTTTCAGACAGGTCTTTGCTTTGGTTGACAGCACTGTTGCAACATTCATAACAGCCTGGGAAAATGTAATGAGCTAAAGTGTCACAACATCTCAAATCGCTCTGCTAGCCTTCACTTCTGACAGTCTGACTCTGCTCCCTGATGCTATGTGTGTGTCTGTTTGTGTGTATTCACTGGCTTTATCTTCAGGGTCTGTTTATATTTTGTGTGGGAGGGGGGAGCCAATGGCCAAGAAATGTAAGCCAGGGACAGGAGAAGCCAAGCAAGCTGCCACAATGCCACCAGTATCTTACAGCCTCATGCTATTTCTGTCTCGCCACAGAAGTCAAGAGAAGAAAACTGGAGATATGCAGGACTGTAAAATGACAGAACATGCAGAACAGATCCAAAGAATCCTCTTCCTCTCCTTGCTATTTCTCTTCCCTACTGTTTTTATATTAGTCACTTCCGAGCCTCTTCAACTTCTATTTTCTCTCCCTCCCTCTGGAGATCTTTTAATGGCAAGTTTACCCTCGTTCACCCTGTGGCTCTTACCAGACTAATTTCCTTTGAGTCTAGAAGGTTTACAGGTGTCCCTTTAGGGTTCCCAGTGTTAGCGGTGGTGGTGTCCCTCAAGGCTGTGTGGCGTAAGGTCTGTTCTCTGACAGTTCTGTCTGCTTGTGACACCCAGAGTGTTACCATTAACATGCCTCATCTCAGCTTAAAGGAGCCACATTTCTAAATCTTTAAATGGATTGCTTATGCCATCACTTTTCTCTACTTGCTTCCTTGAAGCTTTTCCCATTCCTCCTCCTTCCATCTGTCTTTCTCCTTTACTTCCTTCCTTTGTTATACTTTTCATTTTTCGGCTTCCTTCCGTGCACACTCTCTTCCTTCCTTTTCTGTCCTCCCTCACTTCCTTCTCTTTTGGTCCTTACCTCTGTGAGTGTGTGCACTTAAAAAATACAATAACTTTAAGTAGAGCAGTTCCCTAGAGGGGTGAGTGACAGGCTATTCTCTGCCTCCTGTCGTTATTTCTGACATAGTTAAAGAGGAAATAGTAGACTAAAATTATCTATTTTTCCTTTGTCCTGTCAAAATCAATTCATCACTGACAGTAAAATTATATAAGGATGTTTTTTGAGCGGTGAGAGCTCTGATGTTGAATCCTTAAATCTATTTTTGTAAGGAAATGGCGTGAGAATCAAACAGCTGGCCTCTGGTAAACACTAAGGAGGAATTATTTACTATTTTTGAGCTAGTGTAGATCTGGCAGTCATTCAGACACAGGCCTAGTGAAGGACTTTATCCTCTCAATCATCTTTGCTCTGTCTCTTTCGCTTTCATGCTTTCTTGCTCCATCTTACTCTGTCTCATTCATCTCATTGGTTATTTTCCCCCCTCTGGGTCGCTGCCATGGAGATATGACAAAAAAAAAAAAAAAAATCCCTTCCACTGTTGAGCCTTCACAAGGTGTACAGTACTGCATTCGCTTATGTGTCTTAGTACAGCAATTGATTAATTAAATTCCTCATTAAAACATGTATGCAAATCATACAGTGACATGTTTATGCTCATAACTGTTTTCACACATGCAGTTTCCAAACTAATCCAGGCATTACCAGGTGGAGCTGTATGTGAGAATGCAAATGTCCGAATCAGATATTACGGTAAATGGTCTGTAGACATTATAGTACAAAGTCTGTGTGATGTCAGCTTGAGCCCATAGATGGAAATGTTTAAGTGAATTTATAGCAAAGAAGTGGGCATTGTCCAGAGTTCATGTGTAAAAATGGCTTATGCCTGTTGGCTAGCATTCTTCTTCATACTTGCCTTTTTAGGTGCATTGCTACATTTGTTGGCATGTTGGCTAATTGTTGATCAGTGTAAAATAAAACAAATGTGGAAGTGCTAAAATCTGCAGTTCTCTAATGGCCACTTGAAGCTTCCTAAAGCAAGTCAATGCCCATGTTTAAAATGATCACCTATGGCCCCTGTCAGACAGGCCTAGAAACCAGTTGGCAACCGGTTAGCGACCACTTTGAAACCAATGGTCATTAGGAAAAAAAACCGAGTATTTCCCAACCAGTTGTGAGTGCTTGCCAGAGGTTGCTGTGAAATTGATTGTTTTGGTCACTAACAGACTGCTGCATTTGCTCATAGTTTGTATGAAAAATGCCAACTTGGCTGCAAACATTTGCCAAGTACTCGTCAAGCAATAAAGAAACTCTGAAAAGTGTGATTGCAAACCAGAAACACAGAACATTTGCTGTCAAAGTAAAAGTTTTGCTTTGTTGATTTCAGCAATAAGTTACAACTTTTACTTTGAAGGCAAACACCCAAGTATAGTAACGACTGGCTCCATAAAGCCAACATGCCAACATGGTGGCAACCAAATAACATTTGGCTTCAAAATGTGGAGTCAACACCAGCGGGTGATGTCATATTAGCTAAGTCCATCTTTCATAGACAGTCTATGCCATATGTTTTTTGCATGAGTGTGTTCAGTATTCAGTTCATATTTACACTTGATATAAGTTTGAGTCCCAGTCTGCAGGTGCTTGTGTGTCTGTACGTGAGTGTCATTGTGTGAGTGTTTCTGGAACACCGATAAGACCCTTCAGTGTAAAACCCAGTTTGCGGTCTTCATGGGAAATCAATTTGTCCCGCTTTCTACGTGGCCAGCCTTTATATGCTTCACTTCCTCCCACAGCTGTCACCGAGTGTATACAGAGTCATTGCCTCCATTCATCCAACACAACACACACATACACACTGAGCTAAATCAAACGCATACCAGCCACATACATGCATATTCATTCACTTTATATGCATATTCGGCACTCCAGCTGACAAGTGAATCACAAAGAGGAGCAGAAAAGATGAGTCAACTCAAGGTGGTGGCAAGTGTGTATGTGTGAGCTGGTGAGAGAGTGAAGAAAAGATAAAAAGAAAGACGTGAGTCCTAGCAACTTGGCCAGAAGCTCATTAATCTGCAGATGTGTTCACACCAAAGAGATACTGTGTGCCACTCTCACATGTATTCACACATCCACGCACACACATTATGAGCCCTGTAGCTCATTCTCATTCAACTCTGCAGCCACTATGTCCTTTGTTTTTCATTGTCCTGAGTAGGTTGGAGAGGAGGGAGTGCCCATGCTGACTGAAAACTGAGAAATTATGCCATCACCGATCTCATATCTTTTGTGAACAGAGTTTACCGACATTTCAGGACTTCCCTGCAGGTGCTTGAGGTTTGTTTGCGTGAAGCTGAGTTTCGATGAGCATTTGTTTCATACTGAATTTTTGTGTTTTCTTTCATTAATTGCTTTTTTTGGTTTCTTAGATGTATCTAATGGATGCACCACTGACCGAGTCAGTTGCAGGCCCAGCAGCTCCAATCAGCACTACAGGCTTTTTTTTTTTTTTTGCATTCTTGGTGGTGTTGGGGTAAGAGTATGCATGGTAGTGGCAGCGGGGGCACCGCCAATCATAATGCTGATTGAGGAATCCACTGATGTTGCGGAATTAATGAGGCATGGGGTACTGGCTGAGCCAGCCAATCATAGCCCTTTAGGAACTCGTCAGCTGCCGACAAACTGTGACAAACTGCTGGTCATCAATCACACAAAAGAGATGTTCTCTGCCATTTGCACGCTTGCTGTCACATGGTAGCTCATGGACTGTTCATTCTGAGTCTCAATGCTGAGTCATTTGTTGTTATACCCCTTTCAGACTCTGGAAAACCAAAATAATTGACCAAAAAGGAACATTTTTAAACCACAAAATTAATTTTCCCCCCTCACTCTTCAGCAACTATTACTCTTAAAAGCATCATGTTTGAGTTTAAAAAAAAAAAAAAAAAAAAGCCAAACAAAACTTTTGATTAAAAAAAAAAAGAAAAAAGTTAAAAAAACAGGATCTGGAATATCCATTTCCTAATATCACTTTTTCTTACCCTGTGGTGAGTGCTGTAACATCACAAGAAAAATAGAAGCCAAGAAAAAGCATTAGAAACTACAACATATGAGCCTAACCTCTAGAACTCGGAGGATTTGGAGCCAAACACATAAATCCATTGCATCATTAATGATGGAATGAATGAGATGTCCTGAGGGGAGCAGCACGACAGCACTGGCTCCTTCCATCTGTCTTCGTAAATGTAACCTTACAACTCACCTAGAATCTATCGATCTGCACATTTCTTTCTTTCTTTTTCACACTTTTGATTATAACTCTTTGCTTTACCACATAAATTACCTCTAGCTCTAAGCACGCCAACTTTAGCTTCATTTTTAGTTAATCCTGAGAGGATCTCCTGACAAATATCTGAACAGCCTGTGTCTATCCACAATAAAACATCCACTATGCTCAACCGCAATCTGTGCTTTCCACTTTCACCGTCGTCTTTGACCTCAGCGCTTAGATCTGTGGACCTTTGGTGAGGTGGGTATGGGCCACTGATATTATTAGCCTCAACCTCATGAATCTTTCAGGCTCAATCATATGAGCTGATGTGAAAGGAGTTGGCCCCAGAGGATGAATTAGTTAATACATAAATCCAGTGGAGGCGTTTCTAATGCCCTCTTTAAAGAAGAGGTATGCATTAGCTCTTCATATAGTCTTGGGTACATATTGGTTTTACATAAGACAGGTCCAAACAGGTGTGTGTGCGTGGGAGGTCAGATCTGTGTGAGAGGAAGAGAAAGGAGAAAAAAAATTGAACTTAAATAGGAGAATACATTTTGCGCACGCCCTTGTGAGCATATTTGGCAATTCAAGTATGCAGGTGAGTGAGCGTGTGAGCTTGAATAAGTTTCATTTTATGCATGAGTACAGAGACATTTCGGTATGAATAATTGTATTGGCCTTTGACAGAAAAATACTGAGCAAGAGAGAGAAAAAGAGGTAGGGAGCCACAGAGAAAGAGGTGGGGGGAGAGGTTAGGGGTTGAGAGAGAGTGAGGAAGTGTGGCAGGAAATGAAATGTGTTATTTGGGAGAAATGGAGGCGGGGGTGTGGGGTGGAGGGTAGAGGGTTTGTGTTCACCCCAATCTCTGCACTGCAGAGCGATTTCAATGCAGCCCTGCACTGCAGGCTTTGCCAAAGAGCAATGCGCTCAAGGGGTCAAGGAAGGAAGGATGAAGGAGAAATCATGGTCTGAGCAGAAGAGAGGGAAGAAACGAGTGCAAAAGAATGACGGGAGGGAAAAGGGAAACAGGAAAGAAAATGAGAAGATGGGGCATGAAAAAGTTGGAAATGGGGTGAAGACATGACGATGCGGTCAAAGTGAAAAATGTAAGAAAAAGAAAATACATATTTGATTGGTTAAAAGCAGTCAAGGGCGAGAGGAAGAAACTGGGGGGAAAACTCTGATCTAATCACCATGATTGGAAGTTAGGTCAGAGTGTGTGGGGAGGTGCAAAATTAAAAAAAAAAAAAAAAAAAATGGCATGCTTCCTGTCAAGCAGAAAACCAACCTGAGGACACTGCTACGTGCACAGATACTGCAAAAGATATTGCTGTTCAATTTATTTTGCTGAAATAGACCTGGGAGTTCTTCAGACCTCCTGTATGTATGAACACATGGTTTGATAGACGGTGAAGGAACTGCGCAGGTTTGTATGCCTATTTGATGTGCTGTTGTGTTTTGACTAATTAGCTTGATAGGGTTTTGGAAGGCTGAGAAGAAATAAACAAGGCTGATTAAGGATGAAGAAGAAGAGGAGTTTAAGAGGCGTGCGAACGTGGTAGAGTGGCCTAAGAGGCAGATTGAGGAATTCACAAATCTGAAAGGAGTCTTGAAACTTGAAGCACATTAATTTTTTTTTTTCTCCGAACGACACAAGAAACAGTTTTGGCCAGCGCGCTCCAGTCCCAGTACCAATTCAAACACAGCACAACTCAGTCCTATCAACACCAACTGACACACTACAGGAAGTAGACCTCGACCATAAGCAGATTCAAAGAGGGTTCTTATACACACCGAATGGCAAATCAACACAAATAACTACAAATATTACAAATAGCTATCAATAAAAACAGTAAAACCACTTGATGTTACCGTCCTGGAACTAATCAAAGGTGCTCGTGCCCCCGGAGAATTCCTTTGCCTGAACATCCTGGGAGACTGGAGAAGAGACACTAACAAGTGTATTCAATAGATGAATTACATTTTACTGTTTTTTCCATATGTTAGCATAAGTCATTGTATTTAGCAAGCATCTAGCTAACAATACCCACCGCCCAGTGGAACAACCCCGCATCACTCCTGTGACGTGACTCAGCTACATTCCACCCACTCAACAAAACAACAATAAATATCTATTAAAACAAAGCGTTTGAGTCTCCTTTCCCCATATCCTATTCTATGCCAATTATATGTATCAATTTATCAGGTTTGTTTATTAGTTGCACTTTATGGTAAGAGCAGCTTGTCATTACAAGGAAAGTGCGGCTGTGACACTTTGACCAAATCACTGAACTTTCTGAAGCAGCACAGGTACTATTATCTCCGACAATTCATCATGCAAATGACAGAGAAAATGGAAGAGGGGCATCTACACTGGGCCACGAGAAAGCTGGACAGAGATGAAATGAGACACGGGTTGAAATACAGGAAGTGAGAATAGGATGACCAGAGTAATTTCCTACTTTTAACACGACCATTTACCTTATTCACCCTACATCACACACTGAATATGAGATCCGAAAGCACAGTTCATCTACTAGCTTTAAGCATCGATTCTCTCCCAAACAGCCAAAAAGAAAACACTACTTTTATGTGCTGTCAATAATAATGTGTTGTTGTTAATCCAGATTCATACAAATGGCTTACAGCCTGAAATTACTTACTTACCTGCCTGCTCTCTTTCTTTCTCCTGACTGACATGCTGATGGGCTGATTGAGGTCTTTCAGCAAAGCAAATAGCAGTTGACCTGAAATAGTTTACCTAACTCCTGGTCCACTTAAAATCACTGTGATTTGTTGACCGGTATTTAGAGATAGATGGGGACAGGTTAATGCATTTCCTCCTCAACAAACTGCATTTGAACTGAACAGAAAAAGCCGCTGCTCTCCGAAGGAAATAGATCTATTAAATTTGTGATTTATCGCTCTAGTTGTAGGTTCTAAATCAAAATAACTACAAATGTTGCACCATTATAACCCTGTTACTTAAGTGTGACATGCAAGTGTTTGTCAGGAGTTTTTTTTTTTTTTTTTTTTACTTTACTGCATGCAGACTGCAGACTGGTTCTGATTAGATGCCACAGGGCTCTGAGCTCTGACTTGTCATCTATGTTGACTTAAAATTTAACACAGCAACAACTCAGGGAACAAAATCTGATGATGTGGAATATGTGATACAGAAGGAATTGCAGTATATGAATGCTGCAATTTACAAGGTCATGGACAAATTGTAAATTGCTAAAACTATGTTGTTTGAAAGTGTAATCCTGTTGTGTTTTTTTTTATGATGAAGCTGGGAGTATTCCTTTTTCATTGCAAATATTCTAACAGAGCAAGAAAATCACAGGAATAGAGGAAAGGTAGCACACGAAACTACATATTCACAGACAAAAATATGCATGTTAGAGATAAAGCTTACACATGAGCTTGAGTTTGTTTTAATAAATTTATGTGCATAAGGCATTTTTTCCCCTCTCCGGTTAGCCATAAATGGACATAAATATATTAGTTTGCAGTACAGTTAATACTTAATAACCTTTTAACAGAATGGATAGCAATGAACACAAAGCCCTCCAAAAATCACCAGAACATCTGTCACTGTGAACAACTGCTACATATGTCTGTGGATATTCATAGAAGCTGTACCATTAATTTTAAACATTTATAGCTCTCACACTTAAAAATATCTCATAAAGTGCTTCACACTTGATGATAAAATGAAAAGATCATTATCTAGGAAACTGCGTGTGCATGTCATGCATGTGTATGACTTGAACAAATTCTCACTAGACATAATTCTTTTATAGAAACCGGATGATTTGTTGAATATTGCATGCATGTGGTCTATGGTTTCTGCATTTAAAGGCCTGGTTAGTGGTTACACCTGTGTTCTTTGAAGTATTCAAACTGAGAAAAGTTACTGATCTAGTTTGGTCCACTGTATTTAAGTGTACTGGTAAAACTGTGCCCAAGCTTGATGACTGCTGACCAATCAAGTCCAGTCAGACCAGAGGGGTATAAAACAAATGGAGTTTAGCACAGTCAGGCAGCAGCACTCATTTCTAGAAATCTGGCCAAATTTATTAACTCCCCCCCATCCAGGGTTGAAGTCTTACATGCCTCTCTGCACTGTCTCTCCTCCAGTCACCCCCCCAAACCAAACAAACCAAAAACTCCCTGAAAAGCCTTCAGCTGATCCAAAATATTGCAGCGAGAGTACCAATAGGGACTAGAAAGAGAGAGAATGTTTCTCTCATATTGGCTTCTCGTCATTGTCTCCCTGTTAAATCCAGAATTGAATTTAAAATCATTCTTTTTACATACAAGGCCTTGAATAATCAGGACCCATCTTATCTTAAAGGCCTCATGGTACTGTATCTCCCCAATAAGGCACTTTGCTCTCAGACTACGGGCTTACTTGTGGTTCCTGGGGTATTTAAAAGTAGAATGAGAGGCAAAGCCTTCAGCTTTCAGGCCCCTCTTCTGTGAAACCAGCTCCCAGTTTTAATTCAGGGGGAAAACACCATCTCTACTTTTAAGATTAAGCTTAAAACCTTTTGATAAAGCTCACAGTTAGGGTTAGATCAGGTGACCCCGAACCCTCCCTTAGTTACACTGCAATAAGCCTAGGCTGCTGGGGACTTCCCATGATGCACTGAGTGTTTCTTCTTCACTCACCTTTTTTTCACTCTCTATGTGTTTATACACCACTCTGCATCATTATTTATTATTAATCTCTGGCTCTTTTCCACAGTTTGTCCTATTTCCCTCCCCTCACAGGTATTCTTGATGTGTGTTCTGTATTCTAGCACCTGCAGCTACAGCAGTGTAAAAGAGACTTAGCAGCAGATTATGACCAGACACAACAATATTTATACATTTTCTGCATCACTAAAATAATACATGCACATTCCCATGACAAGTCAGGTATGGCTTAACAGCTTGGACATATAAAACGTATTTGCCCAGCAGACAATCTATAATACACTTAAAACATGCTGTGAATAAGTCCAGTCGATTATCAACTGAAACTCAGAAGATAACGTGGTTCCAAACAGGTGATGTGTTCACTATAAGTAGTCAGGTAAAAACAGAGACACTTTCGTGACACAGAAAACTTAACATTTCTCACTAAGCCGTTAATCTCACTCCTTAGTAAACCCCTCAGGTCTGTTCCATTTGGGCTCAGTTAGTATTTACAGCTGGCAGATGAAACCATGCAATGTGTGTTTAGACTTTCCAGTATTAATAATAAAGAGAAAGATTTTAAAACAATATTTAACATTTATTATCACTGTTATCTAGAGTACACTCATGCCTTGGGGCTTGGATCTAGTTTGTGTGTTTTTCAAGAAAAAGTAAAATGGGGTTTTTATTAATCTTAGCTATAGAAGGCAGGCAGTTCTTTGTTTTGGAAAGTAGATGTATGAAGTCTACACTTATTGTGCTGCTGTGTTACACTGTTAACACAAACTTGTCTTGTATTCACCTCTTAATTAAAAGCCCTCCAGCATTTCACAACAAGGTTTCTTTTATGAAACACCTGTAAAAAAAATAATATTATGGCAGTATTATCTATCTATCTATATATATATATATATATATATATATATATATATATATATATATATATATATATATATATATATATATATATATATATATATATATATATTATGGAATGCCATTTAGGAAATTATTATATATATATAAAAATAAGAGTCTGAGTATATGTAATGAAAGTCTGAATATATTGAATGAAAGTCTGAATATATTGAATGAAACTTGAATATATTGAATGATGTCTGAATATATTGAATGAAAGTCTGAATATATTGAATGAAAGTCTGAATATATTGAATGATGTCTGAATATATTGAATGAAAGTCTGAATATATGGAATGATGTCTGAATATATTGAATGAAACTTGAATATATTGAATGAAAGTCTGAATATATTGAATGAAAGTCTGAATATATTGAATGAAAACTGACGTCACGGAAGCTCTTGCGCCATCTAGTGTTTTCGTTACGTAAAGCGCATAATATCGCTACAAGAAGCGGCACTATGAGTCAATCTGCAGTTCATCTTCACTGTTTCATCGTGGAAGACCAAATGCAGCGAACCTCTCAGGTCAGACAGCTCCTGCATGCAAGCTAACATTACGCAGAACATGCACAGGCACCCTCCACAACAACAGGCCCTGTCTAGAATCTGAGATGTGGATGTGGAAGGCATGTTCTGCTTATTGTTAGCTTGATACGCAGGAGCTGTCTGACCTGAGAGATTCACTGAATAAAACTCTTCATCAGTAGTATGATTAGGAACACTGCTGCTAGCATTATGTTGGCCAGTTCATGCATTTGCCAGGGTGTTAATTAGCTACTCATTATTTGGGATTTCTGCCACTAAATTCCCTGCAGATTGACTCATAGTGTCATTTCTTGTAGCGACATTATGCGCTTTACGTAACAAAAACACTAGATGGCGCAGGAGCTTCCGTGACGTCAGTTTTCATTCAATATATTCAGACTTTCATTCAATATATTCAGACTTTCATTCAATATATTCAAGTTTCGTTCCATATATTCAGACTTTAATTCAATATATTCAGACATCATTCAATATATTCAAGTTTCATTCAATATATTCAGACTTTCATTCAATATATTCAGACTCTTATTTTTATATATATATAATAATTTCCTAAATGGCATTCCATAATATATATATATTAGGGGTGGGACTCGATTAAAAAAATTAATCGAATTAATTACAAGCTTTGTAATTAATTAATCGAAATTAATCGCATTTTAATCGCATTTCAATATTTGACATGAGAAATATTAATTTAAGTTTAGTTGATGAGTAAATCAATATACATAAGCTTAAACTTCAAAATTTTGTTTATTTTCCCACCAGTCTACTACACAGACCAACGAAGGGTGGAAGTGCTCCTGTGATAAGCAAACTCCTGAAATTAAAGTTAAGCATCATAACTGGATAGTTTTATTCAACATTAATGTCTCACTTGTTATAGTTGGAAATTAATCATTCTCTCAGCTGTATTCCTTGATGTTGAAATGTGTTATGCTTGTTTTAACAGCTTATTTTGAATTAAAGACTTAAAATTAAACCACAAAAAGGAGAAAAAGTTCGTTCTCCGTTTAACAGTTGCTTTACACAGCTGTGCTTCGCACTCACGGTTGCTAGGCGACATGAGCTACGCAGAGGTGACGGCAGCTGATATGAAGGCTAGCTGCTCACTTCCGGCCTTTGTGGTGTTCGTGGGCTGCGAAAGACGTGGGCGGGTCCTTCGCAGGATGCGGCCCCTAATTTGGACATTGTGCGTCGATATAATCTGTATGCCGGGAACTCGCGCACTGAGAAACGTTCCACGGTGCAAAGTGCGATTAAAATGCGTTAAAATTTTTAACGCGTTAATTTCCCCGTAATTAATTAATCGAAATTAACGCGTTAAAGTCCCACCCCTAATATATATATATATATATATATATATTGTAACGTTGTAAACACACTTCCACAGTCGGCGATATTCACAACAAAGGTCGTCTTTATTAGCAGAAAAACGGCTGCTGTAGGCCACAGCCACGCCAACCACAACTACAACAGCGGAACAGCAACACACACACACAGGCAAGCTCTCGGTCTTTTCTCTCTCTCCATGCTGCCTTCACGAACCTCCCGAACAGTCCGAAATCCCACAACATCAACACGCTCTCTAACTAAGAGAATCGCTACATTGCCCCCCCTCACTAAATCCCTCGCCCCGAGGGATCCCGTACAAAGTCTCTGAGGTGACCTGGGGGTCTTCTCTACCTCTGCAGCCCCCTTGTAGACGACACTTGGGGCTGTGTCTGCTGTCCTGCAGCACCCTGCTTTTGATCTGGGATGGGGTGCAAAAGTGGAGGAAGCTGTGGGGCAGTAGAAGGGGGCACAGTCAGTGAGTCTGGGGCTGTGGCTGCTTCATTTCTCAGGGGGGTCGACTGGACCGGGCGCACATCACCCTTATATGGAGCCAGCCTGTCTCTATGAAGGGCCACTCGGCTCCCCCTAGTCGGCAGCTGAACCCTGTACACCACTTCCCCCAGCTTCTCTACCACTACACAAGGCCCCACCCAGTGGCAGTCCAGCTTAGGGCACCGGCCTTTCTTCCTCCTCGGGCTGTACACCCACACAAGGTCACCGGCCCTGAAGTCTTTCCCTTTTACCCTCAAGTCATAATTCCTTTTCTGTCTCATTCCCGCTTTCTCCAGCTGATCACGGCCACAAGCATGGGCCGACTCCAGCCGGTCCTGCAGTCTCCTGGCGTATTCCGGACCCGGTACGACTACCGGAGCGTCCGGAGGCCTCCCCAGTGCCATCTCCGCTGGCGTCCGTAGCTCTCGCCCCAGCATGAGCAGGGCAGGCGTACACAAGGTGGAATCCTGCACAGCGGACCTATACGCCAACAAAACAAGGGGGAGATGCATGTCCCAATCACGCTGGTGCTCTGCAGTGAGGATGGCCAGCTGTTTCGCCAGGGTCCTGTTGAAGCGCTCGACGAGCCCATCACTCTGCGGGTGTAACGGTGTCGTCCGGGTCTTTCGCATCCCTAAGCGCTCACACATGACAGAGAAAACAGCCGACTCAAAGTTCCTTCCCTGGTCACTGTGAATGGTTTCTGCCATCCCGAACCTGGCAAACATGCCCTCCACCAGCCTGTCGACCACCGTCTCTGCCTCCTGGTCGGGTATGGCATATGCCTCCGGCCATTTTGTGAAGTAGTCCATGGCAACTAAGACATAACGGTTTCCTCTGTCTGTGCGTGGAAAAGGCCCCATCACGTCCACTGCTACTCTCTCCATCGGGGCTCCCACTGCTAACTGCTGTAGCTGGGCCCGGGACTGGTCTGAGGGACCCTTGTGCGCTGCACAGAGGTCACACCGGCGGCAAAAGTCCTCAACATCCCTCCTGAGCTGCCCCCAGTAGAAACTCTGCCGGAGCCGCCGAAGGGTTTTGGAAACTCCAAAATGCCCCACCCCGGCGGTTCCGTGGGAGGCCTTCAAAACTGCCTCCCTCAGGGCCCTGGGGACCACCACCTGCCACCTCTCCTCCCCCGTAGCTGGCTCCTTCCAGGCTCTCTGCAGCACTCCGTCCTTTACTCGGAGAGCTGAAAATTTCACAAACAGTCCTTTAGTTGCAGGTGAGTATCCAGCCACTCCGCTCCACTGCGGTCTTTGACCAGACTCCACCCATTGTAGCACTGGCCGGAGGTCAACATCCTGCTCCTGTTGCGCTCTCCACTCGAGCGGGTCAATCACCTTTGCCACTCTGCAGGCCAGCTCACCTCCGCTACACCCGGAATCATGCACTCCCCCAGCCCGGAGCTCCTCCTCCCGGGCTTCCCGCTTTTCGCAGTACCGGCAACCAGCTGGAGCACAGGGGCAGCGGGACATGGCATCTGCGTTGGCGTGGTGAGCCCCCGCTCGGTACTTCACTTCGAAGACGTATGGCGCTAATTCCTCCAGCCAGCGTGCAATCTGCCCCTCTGGCTCCTTAAACGCCATTAGCCACTGCAAGGCTGAATGGTCTGACCGGACAGTGAAGGGCAGGCCACAAAGGTAGTACCTGAAGTGACTTATTGCCCGTACTATGGCCAGGAGCTCCCTTCGCGTCACACAGTAGCGTCGTTCAGCCTTATTAAAGGTTCTGCTGAAGTACGCCACCACTCTCTCCCCCGCTGGCCCCACCTGGCTCAACACTGCCCCCATTCCGACATCGCTGGCATCTGTGTCTAGAATAAACGGCAGACTGGGGTCCGGGGTGGCGAGGGTGGGAGATTCTGTTAGGGCGTTTTTCAGCCGCTCAAAAGCCTGTTCACATCCTGCTGACCAGTCAAAGTCACTATCCTTTTTCTGCAGGCGGAACAGGGGCGCAGCAATACAGGAGAACCCCCTTACAAACCGCCTGTAGTAGGACGCCAGACCAAGGAAGCTCTTTAAGTCCTTCAAGTTTGTGGGGGTTGGCCAGTCCTTCACCGCCTGCACTTTCTCCTCCAGCGTACTGATACCCTCACCCCCGATTTTGTGTCCCAGGAACTCCAGCTCTTTCCTCATAAAGCAGCACTTATCAGGGTGGAGTTTCAGGCCCGCTGCCGCTATCCGCTGTAGAATCTGCCGCAGGGATGCCAGAGCTGCCTCGAAGGAACTTCCGTGGACCAGGATGTCGTCCAAGTAGACCAAACATTCCTGTCGGGGAATATCGGCCAGCACCTTTTCCATCAACCTTTCAAACGTGGCCGGCGCATTGCATAGGCCGAAGCAGAGAACACGGAACTGCCACAGCCCCCTGCCTGTGCTGACAGCAGTCTTTGGGCTGGCGGCGGGGCTGAGGGGCACTTGCCAATACCCGCTACGCAGGTCCAGCGAGGAGAACCAGGAAGAGCCGGAAACCAAATCCAGGCACTCATCGATGCGGGGCAGCGGGTATGAGTCTTTCTTAGTCACACTGTTCAACGGCCTAAAATCGACACAGAATCTCATTTTGGGGCTCTTCTTCTTTTAAACCATCACAACCCCCGAGGCCCAGGGGCTGTCGGAGGGTTCAATGACGCCAGCCCTGAGCATCTCCCCGATCGCACTATCAGCCGCAGCCTGATGCGCCAGGGGGAGGCGGCGAGGGCGTGACTTCACAGGCCGTGCATCTCCCGTGTCAATGTCGTGCTGCAGGAGGTGAGTTAAGCCTACCTCGTCTTCTGACAGAGCAAAAGTGTCCTTGAACTCCAGCAGCACCTGCCACAGCTCCTCCCGCTGTGGATGATCTAAATCTTGGCAGCTACGTGTCCATATGTCCCTCACTACTGCCAGTCTATCCCCCTCCCCCATTACAGTGTGCTGGTCTGAGGCAGGAGAACCCACCACGGTGGCTAAATCAGGGTCAGGGGACAGGGGTGCAGGGGGGTAGATCGGGGGCGGAAGGTGTGCCTCATGGTGCACCCCCGCTGCTCTCGACTTTGGCGGGTGTAGGTTCGGGGCCTGTGCGGGGCGCACCAGGTCAACCATGGGGCCCCCTGGAAAGGTCAGCGTGTTATTCCCCAGGTCTAAGACACTCCGTGAGGCCCGCAGAAAGTCCAGGCCTAATATGCAAACGTCCTGCACCGCCGCCACCCACACCTCCAAGTTCACTCCCAGGCCCCCCACCTGAATAGGGACCAGTCCTTTTCCCAACATCGGGGCTAACTCACCAGTCACTGTACGCAGTTTTACTGTAGTTGGTTCCAACTGGGTTCCTACCGGCACCACGTCAGGTCTCATCAAGGTCGCAGTGGAGCCAGTGTCAACCAGAGCTGTGCACGGAGCCCCTGCCAGGGTGATGGGGATGTGACAAAAATCCCCTGCACGCGTCCAGCCCACCACCCTCGCGGACTCTGTGCTGTCGTCTGCTTCTGGGGGGAGCTGAGCCCCGCACCCCCAGCTGTACCGTTGGGCTCTGTCCACCGGCGCCCTGGCGGATTGGGACACAGAAGAGGGGGCCTGCGCCGTCCCGCCTACGCAGGCCCTGAGGCGTTTCCCTGCACACCGGCACGGTCTGGGCATCGCACGCTGATGTGGCCCAGCTGTCCGCACGTCCAGCAAACAGGGGGGTCTCGGCGAGGACGAGCACCGCGGCGTGAAGATTGTAGAGACACGCCTCGAACCAGTTCGGTCAATTCGGCTGCCCACGCTGGCACCCCCTGGCCCGGGGCCTCCGGCACCGCAGCCCTCACCACCGGGTCATACTCTATGGTCGCACCCCGCAGAAGCCACCACGGCCTCCCTCTCCAAGGCCATCTCCAGGGCCTCGTGCAGATTGCGGGGGTGGGAAAGTTGAGTCTGGATGCGCAGCTCACCAGGGATAATGGCGCGGATGAACTGGTCTCTGGCCAGCTCGTTCTGCACGTCGATGGGCATGTGGGCATATGCTTTCTTCGCTAGCATCTCAATGTCATTAGCCAAAGCGCGAAGCGGCTCACCCGGTTGTCTCCGTCTACTCGTCAGTTCGGACCGCAGGACAGCAGGCTGGCCACACTGCCCAAACCGCCGCTGCAGAGCACCAACCAGAGCCCTGTAGTCACCCCTCTCCGCTGGGCTAAGCAGCAGCAGGCATGCCAAAGCGTCGTCAGTGAGGCACAAGGCTAGCTGGAGTGCTTTAGTGTCTTCGGACCAGGCCGCAGCATGCGCTAACAGTTCAAATTGAGCATGGAAGGCCTCCCAGTCAGCCTTACCGGAGTACTTGGGGGTTTTCACATTTGCCTGGCAGGGCCGGGCGCCACTATCGCCAAGCACGGGCCCCGCGCTGTTCGGGGCGGGCGTCTCCGCGCCCACGTATATTCCTGCAGTCGACGGGCTAAAGACAGCGGCGGCCGCCAGGCCTCTGGCAGTCCGTCTGAGGCGGGCCAAACGCTCTCCGGCACTGTCCGCTCCCTCAGGACCCAGCGTGCCCCCAAAGTCACTGTCCATAGCCTCTCTCTTGATCTTCGGGCGGGCCCCGGCCACATCTCGCTGCGCTGCCATAGTTAGCGCAGGCTGTCAACTGAGGTAGCCGAAGCAGGGCTAGCCGACGGTTAGCAGTTTGACTTCTGACACCAATGTAACGTTGTAAACACACTTCCACAGTCGGCGATATTCACAACAAAGGTCGTCTTTATTAGCAGAAAAACGGCTGCTGTAGGCCACAGCCACGCCAACCACAACTACAACAGCGGAACAGCAACACACACACACAGGCAAGCTCTCGGTCTTTTCTCTCTCTCCATGCTGCCTTCACGAACCTCCCGAACAGTCCGAAATCCCACAACATCAACACGCTCTCTAACTAAGAGAATCGCTACAATATATATATATATATATATTTTTTTTTAGGCCATCCATGGCCTGAATAATCAGTCATCACTCAACTTCACTCATTTTTGTGAGTTGTGGACTAACTCAGTAATTACGTTTGTGATCCATCTTAGATTGTCTTTATCTCCGCTCTTATTTCTTGTTTCCAGTCTACTATATATAAATAGTTCTGCCCTCTTTGTCAGGCTGTTTGTGAATGTGTTCAGTTCCTGTGTCCTGGCGTCCATGTGCTTTTGTTTCTCTGCCCCACTCGCCCCCTTGTGTTTTTTGGATATCGGCAATTAAAAGCTTATGTGCTGTATTAATTTATATCCACAAACAAGTGTTCATTCCAGCTGTGGGATATGGACAGTATAATTAATCACTGTGTATAAACACATGGCCATCAAATTTAGAGGCTTTGATGCAGCTCATCAAACTCTTTTTCTGCTGCACTATTCTACCAACTGCATCTCGTGATCTGTGGGATATCACGGCTTCAAGCTTAGATTGTTAGTGCCTTCAGATTAATTATTGCCCATGTGTCTTACTGACAGCATTTTAGGGGTATAGATGAAGTAAGAATCCCAAATAGAAGTACTTAAAGATGAGGCTCTAGTGGAGTTGGAAAGTATACAAGAAGCACTTGGCACAAACTTCTGCCAAGGCAGCTCATTCTCTGGACAGTATTTTTAATAATATTATAATAATAGAATAATATTCTATTTTGTTTTTCTTTTAAGGAAGTTTGCGGTGCACTAAAGAAAAGAGCAAAGTGCAGACTTTTGTTATTTGGCCAGTTGAAACCCATTTTAATATTTAAGTGAAAGCATTCATTTCAATGTTTAGTAATTTTTTAAAAATGTTTAGTAATAAATATGAAATAAAATAGTTTTTGATCACACTTTTATTTTGTTTTACAAAAAAACCAAAACGAAACAAAACCTATTCAGGAACATTATACATGTATTCAAATTATTACGTATTTAAACGGTAATAACCCATTAATATAATGTACATAAAGTCATAATAAAATTAAGTAGCTATATTATAGAATTATTATTACTTTGACCTTCAATCTATTGATATTGAAAGAGAGGTCAGAGGTCAAATGTGACATGATAGTTTAAATTTTATATGGTGCTTTCTATATGTTGACAATGCACAGCACTCTTGAAAAAAATCATAGTTTCTAAATTATAAGGCTTTTGTCAATTTTTGACTAATAGATCATTAAATTGACCTTGAAGACCTCGGTGGATGTAAGCCAATTCTGAATAGATTGTTAACACGACCCCACTCTACACCCCTACAAAGTTTTATCAGAATTAATAGAAAGCTTTTTGAACTATCGTGTTTACAGACAGAATGACATGCACGCACACAAGCATAAAAACGTGAGCTCCTTGAAGAAGGTAACAATGAAATGGCCACATATTCTTTTTACGCTGCCATACCTCCATAAATACGAACAACAAACTCACAGGGGAAACACAAAGGATCAATACAGTATTTCTTCAAAATGCTTCTTCCCAAAGAATTCCCTAAAGTTCTGGAAACAGTCTCTAAGGATGCTGCAGGTGACAGTGCCTCATTTTGCCTAAATCATTGCTTTGTATGGAGCAGGAGCAATGCATGGAATACTGGTTTATATGCTTTCCTAGTTATAATGGGACTGTAGTGACTGTCTAAAATCAATTTGAACCAGACGGGGAAAAAAATGGAAGCGCTTTAATAAGCAGGCCATCACTGATTAAGGACACAGAGGCTGCACATGTGAAATGGAAGGCAGTTATTAAGGCAGACTTTCTGCTTCCTCTTCAAAATATCACATAAGAAATAGTAAAACACACCAGATATGTAGCTGTTATAATCAGTACAACAATTTAGTTGCACTGGGAAATAAAGACTTCTAAGAAAAGCAAGTCAATAGAGTGATACACAGAAATAATGAGTAAAAAACAATATTTTATGCCCACAAATTTGGGCTAAAATATCATAATTTATTCCAAGCGCTTCCAAAAAAATCAGATTTTGTGTGGCCTATCTCATTAACCCAACCAACCAAATATAAAATCATTATATAAAAAATCATTACAAAGTATATCCATGGATCTTATACATTCAATTGCAACCATTTGTCACAAATTATTGATCCAACAGATTATTGATTCATCTCCAATGATGTTCATGCACAGGCACACCTAAATGTTGCATAATAGGTACTTTTGCATCAAAGCATTCCTAATCCTTAACTCCAGATCAAGAATTGATCCTTAAAACTGCAGCATGGTCTAATGTCTTTGTTTGGATGACTGTGTAAAACTGAAAAAGTCAATCAGAATATAGGATGGATGAAATGGCTGTTGCGAAATCACGCTGATGCGCTTGTATTTACATTCATGGACTCTTCTATAGTGGCATAACAAGTGCTAAACCACAGCGGCACCAGGTCACTTCAGGGGCACACGTTGCCCGGTTTGCTCTGGGTTCCAAAATTGTTGCACCCCTCATATACAGCAAGCACAATTCACCACTTAAAACAAACTGTACAACCTGTACAAAAAGGAGACCACAAAAAACAAACAAATATATGACCACAAAAGAAAAAAACAGGACAGGGCTCGATATGCAGTGTATACAGTGTAGCTTTTGTGTGTAATCTAACATTTACTGTAGTCACCCCACAGATATTTGGCCAGGACCCAAAATCAATGTTGGATTGAATGCTGTTAACAGCTCTGCATCAGTGCTGATGTGTTGAAGCTCAGTCAAACTCTGCAGTTTAATGTTTCTCAGTTTCTTAAAGTGTCATTCAAAGTAGGAAAGTCACTTTGATATTTTCTGGCACTGCCACATCTTTTTTCTTTCCTTTATTTTCCCTCATCCACTACAGCGTGTGCTGCTTCTACAATACTTTAATCAGCTACTCTACTGCTCAGTGAGCTCAGAGCTCCTCTGTGGCCCATATGTCCTTGTGTCACGCACACAGCCTCATTCACCTAAATCACTGCACTGCCATTTTCTGACAGACACATTCTCACATCACATAGCTGAGTGGAAACATGAGCTGCCCACTGGTCTTGGGGCAGAAGGTGAAAACATATACACCTGCACAGTTGAGACACATACTCGGTACTTCGTCTTGAACAGCCTCTGGTGCAAAAGGCTGACTTGCAGCATATGGAGCATATTCTCTGTTCATTTTCAGTCTGGGAGCTTGACCCAGACCTGGACCTGACAGTAAAACTACTGAGACTGAGAGTCATTCAAATGCATAATATGGAAACAAAACCCACAGAGGGAATTTTCCTCACAGTAGCTTGCATATGTTAATTGTTAACTCAGAATATGTCTGTCGTTATTTCCTCTATGCAACAGTGACACAGCAGTTCACAGCTGCTGACCTCTGAGGTCCCCTCACTGACCTGACTTAGGAGTGACTCACCGATCTCACAGCTCTCTCCAGAGAAGCCCTGAGGGCAGTAGCAACTGTAACCATCCCCTTCCTGCAGGCAGCTTCCACCATGGAGACAAGGGTTGGTCTGGCATGGATTATTCTCCACTGTCAAGAGAGACAACATGAGAGAGGGGGGAGAGGTTAACTGAATTTATCAGGTATCTTCATAAAAGTGGCTTCACAAACTACGACAGGCAGTGTGCCAGCATTACCCTCCTGTCATTACCCTTACAGAGCTCATTTTTTGGCTCGTCTCTAGCAGGGACAGAGTAGAGTAGGAAGACAGTATGAAGAGCCATCCCAGACTCTGTGACTTTCAACAAGGTGATGGATTGGCTGTTGTTTTATCTGTTGTGCCCCTATTTATCATGACTGATAGTAAATAGGGGCACACCAGAAGGACAATGTGTTGAGTCCCCCCCGTGGTTCCTGTTTCACATCTCAGTCTGATGAGACAAGGTCCTCATAAATTAGCTGATCATCATCCAGGCATCCATATTGGTGTGAGAACCTATTTCTATTACACAATAATGTGTTGCAGAGAAGGTAATAAACACATTTTACGCTGGTGGGCTATAACTCTCTGCCTCTTCATGGGAAATGTTTTGGTGGATGAATGGTAGAGATTGAGATTAACTCATAATTATTGCACGTATATTTTAGTACGGGACAGAGGGAGGAGGAAAATTTGACAAGGACAGTTAGAGCACAGAGCGATCGTCAGGATTTTTTATTCTGTGTGCAAAGGACTGTGGGGAACTGCTTAGATTAAGTGTCTTTTTATTATCCAATCCTGATAGGATTGCAGGCCCTGACACAATCTGTCAGGCCATCTAATACACTGCATCTTCTCCATAATAACACCTAGACTCACTTGATGATGTATGAGCAGAGAGATACTGTTCACAACACAGAATGCACGTTCCCTAAAAGTATGGGAATACTTTCTTTTGTGGGTGTGTTAGTGTTGACATCTGGAAGCATATGTGTGCGTATATCTGAATGTTTCCCTGACCCTGACTCACTGCATGCACATGAGATATAATGTGACTGTGCGTTCAATTTCCTGTGAAAGCGAGTGATAAACTCCCACTGCAGCAGAGAGGCTGCTGTTGATACAGTGGGCTGGGGCAATGATGGAAACGCTGCCTTTGAAAATACATAAAAGTGATTCGCTGAATGAGGAAAAAAACCATTAGAGACAGGCTCATTTCTTAATTCAGCAGCAGGGAGGAAAAAGCAACACTGTACGTGATTTGAAAACATACACTGCTTAAAGGTTAGTGACGTGCTGATGGAGACGGTGAAATCTCCAAGTACTAGTAGTGTATGACAAAGAGAAAACACTCTCAGGATATGGTCAATTTGAGAGCCCGGTTGGGTTTGAAAATGTCGAGTAAAGTGGAACTTGAGGAAATGGAGAAAAGAGGTGGTGAACAGACACCTTCTGAGTCATTATCTGTTTATCAATTCATCCACCATGGCTAAAGGTAAATTGGTACAATGAGGAAATGGCAGTTAGCCCCCCCATATATACCAGTGCACATGCAACACACTTATGTATTTAGCTTGACAATGAGTGACTTGAAATTCAATAATGTTTCATACTTCAAAAAACTAAAGTAGAAATGCACACAGAAAAATGTTTAATGGCAAATGTTCAAAAGTAGTGACGATAATGTTTTCATTTCAGCTGGAAACAGACTTATGGCACTAATTTTGATCTCCAACTGCACTGTGAAACAACTAACTGATCACATGTATTTGAAGAATATTGATATTTGAAGAATTTCAGTCAAATTTCAGAATTCATCACAGTAAAGAAACAGAATTAGTGAAGGTTACAAATGATCTTCTCAGGGCCTCTTACAGTGGACTCATCCCTGTGCTTGTCCTGCTAGACCTCAGTGCAGCTTTTGATACTGTTGACCATAATATTTGATTACTGGCATTAGAACATGCAGTAGGAATTAAGGTTACTGCACTGCAGCAACCTTAATTTGTTCATGTTAAGAGGGAGTGTTCTTCACACACTAAGGTTAATTATGGAGTTCTACAGGGTTCTGTGCTAGGACCAGTTCTTTTTACATTTTTATTGCTATGTAGATGATACCCAGCTTTATCTATCCATGAAGCCAGATGACACACAAAAATTAGTTAAAAGGCAGGAATGTCTTAAAGACATAAAGACCTGGATGGCTTCTAATTTTCTGCTTCTAAAAAAAAGAGACCATATTTATCCCATATTGGCTTCTCTTCATTGGCTCCCTATTAAATCCAGAATTTCTTTTAAAATCCTTCTCCTCACAGACAAGGTCTTGAATACTCAGACCCCATCTTATCTTAAAGAACTCCTAGTACTGTATCACCCCAATAGAGCACTTTGCTCTCAGACTGCTGGCTTACTTGTGGTTCCTGGGGTATTTAAAAGTAGAATGGGAGGCAGAGCCTTCAGCTTTCAGGCCCCTCTTCTGTGGAAACAGCTCCCAGTTTGGATGTGGGAGGCAGACATCCTCTCTACTTTTAAGATGATTTTAAAACTTTCATTTTTGATCAAGCTTATAGTTAGGGCTATAAGCTCGCTCTCTCTGTATTTATACACCACTCTGTATTTAATCATTAGTTATTATTAATCTCTGGCAGAGGTGGGAAGTAACGAAGTACAAATACTTCGTTACTGTACTTAAGTAGATTTTTTAGGTATCTGTACTTTACTTGAGTATTTATTTTTCTGAGTACTTTTTACTTTTACTCCCTACATTTTTACACAAGTATCGGTACTTTCTACTTCTTACATTTTCAAAACAGACTCGTTACTTTTTAACACGTCAGGGAGAAGTTTGCGTTTCCGGTCAGTGCGCCGTCAGTCATCAAGCGATCTGAGTCTAAACAGAGGAATAATAACATATAAGAGACAATCGTACTGGCGTATCCTCCATCACCGGCTTATCGGGTACAAAGGGATTAAATACACAAACCCATATAATTAATGTCTCATTTATAGCGCTATAATCAGGGGTCACAGCGGGCCGGACCGAATCCGTAAGTTATGCTCGCGGCACATAAACAGCTTAGCTAGCGCTACTGAAGAGGAGCGAGCATGAAGGGAGTAACGTGTGGCAGGTAAATGCAACGTTTCTAAATGCTCAACAAATATCAGCAAACACACAAAGTGTGTGCAGTTTGTCACACAGTGTGTCTGCGAGCTAAAAGAAGAGCTGCTGCATTTCAGGGAGAGCAAAGAGAGAGAAGTTCACTCAGAGATGGAGAAAGAGGACAGGAGAGGAAGAAGAGAGGCTAGAATTAAAGGTAAGGACCGGAAAATAAACTGAAGTAAGCTGACTTTGTGTAATTCAAAGATTGTATGAAAATACTGCAGTTTAGTACGTAATAAACAGGTTATCTTGTTGTACTGTATTTACAGTAACGCTCTGTGTTGGTGCACTTTGTGTTCATGGTCAGAGTTACAGGTTACATCAGTGCAGCAGAGATGAGTTTGTGTCCTACAGAACAGATTCAAGCTGAGTGCACTCATTAGGATTAAAATTTAGATTGGAATAACGTTTGTGTTCTCATGTATTATTTTATATTATTACAATAATATATAATAAGGTTCAGTTTGTTTTACACAAAAATAGCAGGTAGAAATGTCCTCCAAAGAACTACTTTTACTTTCTTACTTTGAGTAAATTTCAGAGCCTGTACTTTTTTACTTTTACTTAAGTAAAGAAGTTGAACCAGTACTTCGACTTTTACCAAAGTATTTTTTAACACAAGTACTTGTACTTCTACTTAAGTACAGAATGTCAGTACTTTTGCCACCTCTGATCTCTGGCTCTCTTCACAGCATGACTATTGTCCTGTCTCCCTCCCCTCACCCCCAACTGGTCATGGCAGATGACTGCCCCTCCCTGAGTCTAGTTCTGCCAGGGGTTTCTTCCTGTTAAAAATTAGTTTTTCCTTCCCACTGTCACCACGTGCTTGCTCATAAGGGGTTGTCGGATTATTGAACTGAATTGAATTATGTAATGCATATGATGAGATATTCAAAGTCATTTTTACGTTGTTATATGTTATTCTGAAATTGTTCCACAATTTGACAGTTTTTTTTGCAGATTGCTGAACCTCTGCCCATCTTTACTTCTAAGAAACTCTCTAAGATGCTCTTTTTATACCCCATCACCTTACTGATCTGTTGCCAGTTAACTTTTTTTTTCATATTTTTTATTGTGCTTTTTTCTTTTATATACAAACATAACAACAACAACAACACAACACCACAATACAAACAAGCAAAAGAAACTAAACCAAAACTCATAACAACCACAAGTGAGGAAAAAAACAAACAAAAAAAAAACCCTCACCTTTATTGACCATCATGTTACCAGCCATCAATTATGATATTAGTATCTCCAAGGAAACGATAAAACAAATTCAAATTTCCTAGAAGATGTCTAACTTATTTTTAAGTGTGTAGCTTATATTCTCCAAGGCCAGGTGCATACACATTCCTTTCAACCACTGAGCAACAGTGCAAATTTTCTCATTTTTCCACATTATGGCTATACATCGTTTAGCTTCCAGTAGACAAATATTCAGTAATATTGTCACATTTTTAAATGGGTTAAAGTATTCTGGATATATATATGCAGTAAACAGAATATTGGAGTAAGAGGTATTTCTTCACCAATAATGCGGCTAGCAATTTCCAGTATTTTCTTCCAGAAGGCTAATATTAAGGTGCATTCCCATACACAATGGAAGACCGATCCCTTCAAAGCCAGTTAACCTAAATAACTAAAAGTTTCTACCAGCTGTTTCTTTTTACCACCACTTACTTTTTTCCCCCATCCCAGTTTTTTTTTTTTTTTAGATGTGATGAGATGTGTTAAAATGCTATTTTTTTTATTTTTATTTTTTATTCTACTGTAAATGAAATATAGATTTGTAAGATTTGCTAATTATTCCATTCTGTTTTTATTTATATTTTACAAAGCATCCCAATTTTTTTGGAATGTGGGTTGTAGAATATGTCCTTTGCAATGTTGGTGCTCAATGTTAATAGGTGGAGGTGTCACTGATATCAGATAATTATGCAATTCAATCCCAACATATTAGTCCAGCTGATGGAAATAATGGCCCAATGTTAGTAAAATATTCTAAAATAAATGTTAGTCTGGTTATACCAAAACCACAAATTAGGTATGCTGATGTGGAGATCAAACTGGCTGAAGCAAGAGTTCAGTACATAAATACAGCTTTATATTAGAGCCCAACATCGCCCAATATATCAGATTTTTAAATCACCAAATATCAATATCAGTCCTAAAAATACAATATCCCTCTGGATCTAATTATTAGTTTACTTAAACATATTCCTATACTGTATGACTAATTTTAAATGTTTACATTTAAGTTGGAATCTATAACCTCTACAAATATTTCCCACCTCAATAAATTGCTTGAGTCACACTTACTCAAATGTCACACATACTGCCAAAAATAAGTCTGACATTTGATTATCTCTGCATGGAGTTTTTGGACATTAAATCCCAACTACACAAATGTCTCTCAAGTCCTAATCACATGAAAAGGCATTGATGCACACAGAGTAACTGACAGCTGAGGACCAGGTCATCAAGTCGTCTTAGCAAGAGAAGCTTCAGGACCTAAAAGGCAAACTTTTTATGACTATGCCCACATTCAGTCACACCACAGAGGGTAATACTGTAGCTCTGGCTTGTGTCATTATTGGAATTAATACCGCACAAGGCTCTTCTTTGCCATCGTGAAAAATGAGAGCGACAGATCTTAAAAATTAATCCATAAGCTCTTTAAGATTTCAGTGCATGACACTGCCAACTGATAGGAAATATTGGAGCAAAGCTAGTGTGTGCCAACTGTGTTTATTCCTGTATGTGGGCATATATGCTTATCTAATTCAGGGTCACGGGGGTGCTGGAGCCTATTCCAGCTGTCATAGAGTGAGAGGCAGGGTACACCCTGGACAGGTTGCCAAGCAGTCACAGGGCTTACACTGAGAGACAGACAACCATTCACACTCACAGTCAATTTAGAATCACCATATAAACGTAATCCAACGCATGTCTGGACTCTGGGAGGAAGCCAGAGTGCCCAGTACCTGTGCAGACACAGGGAGAACATGCAAACTCCACACAGAAAAGCTCGAGGTGGAATTTGAACCCAGGGCATTCTTGCTGTGAGGTGCTAATCACCACACCACCATTCCACCTGGCATGTATGCATTTATGCCTTAAAAACCTCGTAAATGAATTCCTATTGGCCCAATTTTCTCCACAAAAGAAACAATTTCTTGCCATAATTAAAGTAGCTCTAGCAAAATTGCCTTAATAATGAGTTTAAAAGGACTTTTCCTCTACCAGTAGTGATAAATGGTGACAGTGCCGTCTATGGTAATACAGAGACAGAGAGCTGAGCTGTAGCAGAATAGAACATTGATCCAATCTGCAGACAATTAGTAACGACTTATTACACACAAATGAGACTGTGTTCTTCACCATCTGTCCACAAACAATAGCCTGCAGACTTTAGTGCTGAAACCATAGGTATAGATTGTGTGAGTACAGGAAAATTTCAGTCCAAATAAAGGTTCTGCTTGAATGCATATGAAGACACAAAACCGGCCCATAACATTGTGTGCATGCCTGTACATGTATATTAACTGCAGTTATTATACACAGTAAGTAAAAAACAGCTTTTAAAAAGCATGAGAGGGAGGAAATTTAGCCCCTGGTCCATGAAACAGAAGGGAGGAGAAGATCATAGTTCAAATTTAGTAAAAAGAAGCACAAATAAGAAAACGAGAGAGATGAACTGGATGAACAAGCAAAAAATGTCAACTAGAGAGGCACAGAAAACCACAGAGAGAGCTATCACACACTTCTTCCACTCCTAATGTTGGCTGCTATCTTATGATTAATTACACACTGGTCTTAAAATAGGTCGCTCCTTCTATCCTTCTGTGTGTCTTCCCCCTTCTGTGCTGAAGACAGAAGAAAGCTAGGAAGCTAGAGTCCAAAAAAAGACAAGGGGAAAAGAGAGAAACTTGTCCCTGACATGGACACATGAAAATAGGCAGATATAGCAAAAAGAGAGATAGTTTAAGGTTAGCCCTGAGAGCTAAGGTCTGCGGCGTGACACAAATTCACACTTATGAAACAGATAATGTAAAGTCTTCATCCCTGACAATGAGCAGATATTGCAACACCACTTCATCCCTCTGCAGAGTTTTTGAAATATGTTCTGCTGTGTGACATTTTACTGCTCCATTGGGTCATCTTTAGTTTTTTCTAAGCTTCTCAGGAGAGAGATTATCTTAGCGTTGTGGCATATTTGGGAAGCTACTCCTCGATGTGTGCTCGTACACACACAGGATTTAGAATGGACCATAAAAGAGGATTGCGCTTGGGGAAATGCCTTGAGTCCTATGAAGTCTGGGGCTGAGTGGTTAGCAAATTCATCTGAACGGAAGCCTGCTGAAAAGATTGTGCTGACAGAAACACTGAAGTCTGCATGAATAAACATGTGACACACACACTCACATGTGGCAAAACTGCACACATATCCACTTACGTTTACTGTATATACACCTGCTTATCACCTACCATTTAGCTGCGTTTGGACTCAGTGAACCTTGTAATAGCTTTGCTGAGACACAGATCATAGCTCAACCTGTTCAAGTGTTCCCCATCTCTGAGCATTATAAGCCATCACCTGGGCTAAAGCAAGAGCTGCCCCGTAAAAATTTTATGCTACACTACATCCCTAAAAGGCACTGAAGCACACAGCAAAGTTGAATGCCAGTGGTAACCTGTAAAGTATGGGCTTCAGAAGAGTTGTTGTCATCAGTGTGACAGCTCATCTGTGTGTGTGGTGTGAAATATTCATACTGTCACTTGCCTGATGGCCACAGTGAACATGTGTTTTTTGCATTTATCAGAAGTTCATTTTGTATAAGTGAAAGTGGCTCTGTCAATGCTGCATGAATCCATGAATGCATTGGGGGAGTCTAGGTTAGTTTAAAGTTCTTCTTCTTCTTTTGGCTGCTCCCTTTAGGGGTCACCACAGTGGATCAGTTACTTCCATCTCACCCTATCCCCAGCATCCTCCTTTCACACCAACCCTCTGCATGTCCTCCTTCACTACATCCATGAATCTCCTCTGTGGTCTTCCTTTTTCTCTCCTTCACCCTCTGTGTCCACCATCTGATTCAGGGATTATCACCATGACACGCACCAACCACTTTGCAGCCACAGCTCCATACAGTATAGCAGTCTCAACAATGGAAGTGCGGAACACGGTCCATTCAAATTCAGTGTCCTCCAGCATCCTCCCCCACCACCTAATCCAACTCACCACTCACAGCTCAGCTCCTCTCTTCACCAAGTGTCCAGAACATATGGCTCCAGATCTGATGATACAATTACAAATTTGATTGTCGACCTGCAACCTAGGGTGTCCTGGTGCTAAGTGCACTTATGGACATATTTATGTTCAAACATGGTGTTTGTTATGGACAAATTGTGGTTTGCACAAAAGTCCAATAACAGAGCACCACTTGGGTTCAGCTCAAGCAGGCTGTTCCTCCCAATCACATTCCTCCAGGGCTCACTGTTGTTTCCCATGTGAGCCAATAGGACAGCAGAGTCACCGGATGGAGCGCCCCAATCACCCTACTCAGTGACTCCAAGAAGACTGCGTACTCTGAACTGTCCTTCAGCGCATAAGCGCAAATGACAGTCAGGACCCATTCCCTGGCCCGAAGGCACAGAGAAGTAGCTCTCGCAGCTATATCTAGCTGAGAAGATGTTGTGTAGCTGTCTATTTACAACTAATATAGTGACCAAATAAGTTGTTGGTCTTACATTGTTGGGTTAAAAAAGCAAAGACGCATGCACTTAATTTCTTCATTGTCATAATCTGATCTATATTTTATATTTGCTGGGAAATAACTTGTACGAAGAGCAATCTCTTACGTTGTATACCAGGTACATGGCATGTGGTAACCAGAATTTGTGTTAATAGAATGTGTGAAAGCATCCAAAAAGTAATTAATTTCACTTTTTGGGTGCAAAACTAAAGTGCAGCATATTATAATTTCTATTAAGAGCTGACACTTTTGCATAGGTTTATTTAGTGACTCATTAAAAACTGAATTCATTCACTTAAGCTGGATCCAAGATCTTTTGTATTGTACAGTTTGATTTATTGTCCTAACTTGCTAGGATGCTTAAGGGAACAGAACAATCTTTAAAAAAACTGCCACATTTGTACTTTTTCAATGCTTTTAAAACAGCTGCTGCAGTTCAGAAGTGCACGAGAACATGTCAAATTTATATCAGGTATTGCTTTTGATTTTTAAGGGCAGAGTCATGGAACTTCATGGTCACACCTTTTATAGTATGCAGGCAAAGAGGAAATGATAGGAAAGCGATGAAGGACCATTTAACTTTTAGGGCTCTTAAACCTAAGTTCTCATCATTCTTAACTTTTGCACTTTTAATGTTTTCATAGCTCAGCATTGAGGACAAGGCCAGACTGTATAAAACTGGAAGTGCCCTTTATTGTAGGGCTTACAACAAAAAGTGCCTTAAGGCAACTGTTGTGCTTTGGTGCTATATAAAGAAAGAATTTAACTGAAGATGCTTAAGTGTTGCATGAGTTTCCATGATGGAAAATACACCTATCTTAAACTTCAACTAGGCGAGGTAAAGTTAAACAGCTGGCTATAATGTCTGTTTGGCCAAACAAAATCTACTGTTCAATCAATAACCCCTATGACCTAGATGACTTCAAATTTCCACCTCTCCTCTGACAGCAATGACATAGAGACTCACATGTATGAACATTACCCATGTATCAGTATCCCCTGGGCAGGCAAGTCACTCAGTGCAGATCAGCCACAATTACTGCCGCTGCAAGCTGAATACACACTGGGGAAATATAAAGCCGCTTTGTGCTGAAATATAGATAACACTTCTCTCTAGCACAGAGATGCAGGCCCCAATGCAGTCTTAGATTACTTCAAAGTGATTGATTTACAGAGGTGAACTACACGAGGGTGGAAAGGGAAGGAAAGAAGGTGGAAAAGGCCAGAGAAAGAGATAGACTGAGACAGAGGTTAAATTTACTTTTGGATAGTGCTGCTCTGGTCTCTTACTGATGTCAGTGCCCCAGCCATCAATCTGCAGAGTCAGGCAATTTAATGTGTCCAAGAGCTACCAGTCTGCAGTCCGGAGCATTACACTAAACTTCTCAGGGCTACACACTAAGAGATTATGCAAACAATGGGTGGGTCAACCAACCTCACCTCCCTGGGACAAAGCTTCCCGCTGTCCCTTTTCCAGTCTAAATCAGTGGTACACAAGATAACATGGATAACAAGATAACATGGATAACATGGTAGAAGGAAACATGTTAGAACTGAACACAATCCATCCATCCATCCATCCATCCATCCGTTTGAGGTTTTAAATATAATCTCATGGATCTAATAAAAACTTAGTTACATCTGTACCACAAACTGAACAATATAACATTTCTTGTCAGCTACCAGGCTAATGCACACAACTATTTTCAAAGCATTCCCTGGAAGACTTGTTCTGATCGCTTGCGCTTGTGTGTTTTTACCACTGACCCCAAACTTGTGCAGAGCACAAACATCAACTTTTATTTCAAACTGATTTTGTGCTGAAGGTCATTGGTGGTGCAAAGAGCTGGATCCCCAGCTATGACACAGACACCAAACAGCAGTTTTTGCTTGATGATTCTACAGTTTCCAAAACTGAAAGTGATGTGCCAGATCAGGTCTGGGATCAGGAACATTCGCCTTCATTTATTCAACATTCAAGAGTTTGTGCACCAACAATTCATTTTTAGAGTGAGAATATTAATGCTGAGTTCTCCTGTAACATCCTGTGGCGTTTGAGGGGGAACATTCAACAGAATCAACCTGATCTGCTCTGTATACCAACATTTTTTGAACATATCAACAGTCTTTGCTTAGTGCCTGCCTGGGAGGCAATTATACCATTGTATCCCACACATAGAGGCATATCTGGTGGCACACAGAAGAGATTCAGTGCAACACAGAGGCAAAAGTACAAAGCAATATAACAGGACTTCCAGTGGCCAACCTTAAAACAGAAGCTGGGTCTGGCATGCACAAGAAGATGACCTTGAAGGGAAGATCAACTAAATTTTAATCATAATTTTAATGTATAGTTGAGGCAACTATACATTAAAATTATGATTAATGTATAGTTGTATATGCAACTTTCTGACCACTTCACATTTAGACCACTAATCTATAGGTAAGAAAGTAAAACGATAGGGTGGGATTATTACCTTGCCCACTGATGGGTGGAGGGAGGTCATGTTCTTGGCTGCATTGTCTGTTTGTCTGTTAGCAGACTCGTAAAATTATGAATGGATTTCGATGATAATCTCTGGAGTTGTTGGGGGTGGTACAAGGAACAGTTGATTACATTTTGGTAGTGTAGTATCAGCACATAGAACATTTGGGGTGGGTGAGGTATATGCTCTACTGAGGGCCCTTCTAGTTGCCACCATTACAATGAAAATATAGTGATTCAAGCCAAAAGGATGTTCACTTATGTGGTGTTGTATTAAACATTTATTCAAAAAATCTTTATTAGTTAGTACTTATATTCAGGTACAAAATTATTTTACAATACGGGAGTAGAATGGGATTCTAGGAATTACCGTCGTATCCCCATTTCCGTGAAATTTGTGACGAGGTGTAATATTAAAAAGTTTTAGCCACACTAGAATTTTGTGGCAATGGTGATAAGGCAACAACTCCTATAACCTCATATTCCTTCAAAACCTCATCAAATTAACTCTTTTATTGTCATTTTGATTGAGATACTTCTAGGGGTGAAACCACACACTCTGAATTTAACTAAAAGGGATGGCAGTCAGGCGAATTCTGCAAAAAATATCTAGCAGCAGCAGTGTGCTGCCGTGTGTTCTGTATGATTTAATGTCATTATTGAATGGCATGTAAATGTACACCTAAATCTGTTTTTTTGTGTCTCACAATGTGTAGTCAAGGGTTTCAGTTGTTAGCATTAATCTATAAAACCCCTAAAAGTTTTCTGTGCAAAGTCACCCTGTCAGTGTAGTGATGCAACTGATTAGGCTGGATGTAAAGGCCACAAAACTACAAACAGTATGAAGTCATTTGTAATTCCATTGATTAATCTCCTCACCGTTGATCTCGTCAGGAGCTGACTGGATGATCAGAGCACCTGATGCACTTCAAAAGCTGCAGAAACAAGCTTGCACCCTTTGGGAATGTGTTCATATCTTACAGGCAAGGTTGTTCATGGAGCAGGTGTAGTGATGTGATTACTGTACTGAGCCTGAGTCTAACAAAATAGGATTTATGAGCACTGCAGGGGAGGGAGGAGCTTTTTCTGTCCATCTGACCACATATAGTGTCTAGCTGCATTTACACACCTGTGTGAATCTGTGGAGAGAGTGTGTGTCTAGAGGTGAAAGAGGTGAAAGCAACACTAGATGTAGACTGTAGTCTTAGATGTCGAACACAGTGCTCTAAACCATTCCACAGTGCTCCATTAATTATTACAACGAATGCTCAAAATTGCAATCAACACTAGATTACTCAAATGACTCCTACTACCTTGCCAACATATCAAACTGTTCCAAGGTAATATTTATTTAAATAGTGCTTATATCAATTTCACTCATATTTCAATGGTGTAAGTTAACCCTGCTGGTGTGTGTGTGTGTGTGTGTGTGTGTGTGTGTGTGTGTGTGTGTGTGTGTGTGTATAGTCTTTGTCCTCCAAGCTCGGGTCCTCTACCAGAGACCTGGGAGCTTGAGGGTCCTGCGCAGTATCTTAGCTGTTCCCAGGACTGCGCTTGGATGTTGACACAGATCCCGGATGTTGTTCCTGGAATCTGTTGGAGCCACTCTCCCAGTTTGAGGGTCACTGCCCCGAGTATTCTGATTACCACGGGGACCACTGTTACCTTCACTTTCCACATCTTTTCTAGCTCTTCGCTGAGCCCTTGGTATTTGTCGAGCTTCTCGTGTTCTTTCTTCTTGATGTTGTCATCAGTTGGTATTGCAACGTCTATCACTACGGCTTTCTTCCTTTGTTTGTCCACCACTACGATGTTCGGTTTGTTAGCCATCACAAGTTTGTCTGTCTGTATCTGGAAGTCCCACGGTATCTTAGCTCTGTTATTCTCACCCTCCCTTGGGGGCATATCCCATTTTGACCTCGGGACTTCCAGGTCATACTCGGCACACATGTTCCTGTATACTATGCCAGCAACTTGGTTATGGCGTTCCATGTATGTCCTGCCTGCTAGCATCTTGCACCCTGCTGTTATGTGCTGGAATGTCTCAGGGGCATCTCTGCACAGCCTGAACCTTGGGTCTTGTCTTGTGTGGTACACTCCAGCCTCTATCAATCTTGTTCTCAGAGCTTGTTCCTGTGCTGCCATGATTAGTGCCTCTGTGCTGTCTGTCAGTCCAGCTTTGTCCAGCCATTGGTAGGATTTTTCTGTATCAGCCACTTCTATCTGCCGGTGGTACATGCCATGCAGAGGCCTTCTTTCCATGATGGTTCCTTCTCTTTCTCCTCTTCTTTCTCAGGTTTCTGCTGCCTGAGGTACTCATTAAACGCATGATCCTTTGTGGCCATCTTCCTGATGTATTCATGGATCTTTGTTGTTTCATCTAGGATAGTGGTCATGACACTCAGTAGTCCTCAGCCTTCTTCCTTCCGCTTAGCGTTCAGTCTCAGGGTGCTGGATTTGGGTTGAAACCCTCCATGCATGGTAAGGAGCTTTCTTGTCTTGACATCAGTGGCTTCTATTTCCTCCTTGGCCAGCTTATTATCCCAGCAGGATATCTGACAACTGGCATGGCATAGGTGCTAATTGCCCGGATCTTGATCTTTCCATTCAGCTGACTCTTCAGGACCTGTCTTAATCTCTGTAGGTACTTGGTGGTTGCAGCTTTCCTAGCAGTCTCTTCATGATTCCCATTTGCCTGTGGGATTCCAAGGTACTTGTAGCTGTCTTCAGTGTCTGCAGTGTTGCCTTCTGGTAGTGCAGTCCCCTCAGTTCTGACTACCTTCCCTCTCTTTGTTACCATCCAACTACATTTCTCCAGTCTGAATGACATTTCAATTTGTTGCTGTAGATCCTGGTGGTGTGGATCAGTGAATCGATGTCTTGTTCACTCCTGGCAGACAGCTTGACGTCATCCATGTAGATAAGGTGGCTAATGCTTGCTCCACTGGATAGCTGGCATCCATAGTCAGTCGGGGTTCAGGCCTATGCAGAACAGCAGTGGGAACAGAGCATCTCTGTAGTATGTCCCGTACTTGATGGTGACTTGTGCAGTTGGCTTGAAGTTGGCCTCAAGTATTTTGTTTCTTTCCCAAATCCCCATTGAATTCTGGATGAAGGTTCTTAGGGTCCTGTTGATCTTGTACAGTTCTAGGCATTCCAGCATCCATGTGTGAAGAGCGGTCTGTATGCCTACTTGCTTGATTTTATACACCTGTCACCATGGAACCACCTGAATTCAATGACTTGGATGGGTGAGTGAATAGTTTTTTAAATATATATATATATCCATGCAGTCCTTTACAATTTAAAACCTTCATCTCTTTTCAACTATATTTAATGTTTTCCTCCAACTAAACACACACACACACACACACACACACACACACACACACACACACACACACACACACACACACACACACACACACACACACACACACACACACAGGCATGCAGGTACAAACACATAAAACTATGAAAAAGCATGACACTTGTGATTAGGTACAGTGCCAGAAGCCCGAGACAGCAGAAAGCAGACGATGCACTCTTAGTGAGCACCTTGTGGGCCAAACGTCACACTGAATCATCCTGGAGAGGACCAGGGAGGAGTAACATGCCAGGGATTCAACACAACCCAATTCCACAGTCCTGCAAAGCGAGACTGACGAACAAATTGAGGGTCCATTGTTACAAGAGCGGCACTTGTAGCGTCTCCGTTCGTGCTAAATAAATTGCATTATCTAGGCTGTCAGACTGACAGCAAAATAATCCATCCTGGCTTATCATCACAAACACATTCGATCCACTTTGGGTTTCTTCCCTCTTCTCTTCACTGTGTCTTTGCTCTCATTTTCAGAGCTTTGTGAAAAAAGAATATTGAATCAACCACATCCACCAATTTTTTAGCTGTCCAATAATATTTTATATTCAAGGATTCTTTATTGTCATTCGTGTCACATTTACATTCAGTGGACCGAAATTTTGTCCTCAGGTCCCAGTGTTGCCCTTGTTATAGTTATGCATAATAAATATTATATATATGATAAACAGTTTAAGATGTGGAGTAAATGCTCACAGAGCAGAATAAGGGGCTTAAATACTGTCACTGATTATGAATTTATATTTTCACTCAAAAAACTCAGAGTTACATATGAAGTGATTTCACAATGCCACGAACATCCATGATGCATGAAAAATATGTGGCCAATTTATGTGTGCAATGAGTGCACTATGCAGTTTCACATTTCGAGTATTCAGAACGCTGATTTTCAGTGCACTGCAAAAAGTGCCACATGAAGTGCAGGGAACATGAATGTATGTTTTGCCCTTGAAATCCACAGTCCTCCTCTGTTTGATATTTTTATGCCCTTGTAGCACATGCAGTGCAAAATACTTATAAAGGAGCTGCATGCAAATCAGAATTGAGAGGTTGGAATATGAGTGAAAACTTGAAGCGTGGCATTTTCAAAATAATATGGCAGTTTCATCAAGCAAGATCCTTTAGATGGTTTGATAATTACTGGAGATTAATAAGTGTTAAACCAATGTACAGTGCTAGTTTGCACAATGAACCATTGTGGTTACTTTGGTGATACAATGGACAAAGAAGAAGAAGAAGAAGAAGAAACAGCCTTTATTGTCCCACAGAGGGGAAATTTGGGTGTAACAGCAGCCGCAGTTATTATAAATATAAATAAAGATATAATAATTCACACTATTAAGAAAAGAATATATATAAAATCAACAAACAATATTAACCTTAATACTACTAATAATAATAACACTATATACAATGTACATGATGTGCCTGTGTGTTGAACCTTAACAGGCCGGACTATTTACAGTATATTATATATTATCCTACATTGTGTAGGCTATTGTGGTTTTTGTTGGGAGCAGTGATGGTTATAAAGTCTTACAGCTGCTGGGAGGAAGGATCTGCGGTAACGCTCCTTTGTGCATTTAGGATGCAGCAGTCTGTCACTGAAGGAGCTCTCCAGCTCAGCAACAGTTTCAGTAACAAACATTACCCAGCCTGACATATGTTGGATATAACTGTTGTTGGATGTATAGATCAGACATAGTTCATTCCTACAACCAACTTTGTTTAAATCTGAGAGATGAATCATGGAATAAGCACTACCTGCACAATACTGAGACAACTAGACTTTCAGTGTACTCAAAAATGTAAATGAGATTTAAACAGGGACATCCTCCCTTGGCAAAACATTAGAGATTGTGTACATTTGTGTCTTTTTCATCTGGATCAAAGACAAAACTACTTTTTTGCTTGGAGAAGTTTATTTGCACTCTTTTCTTGACAAAAATGATGAGCCATTTCCCCACTGTGATTGGCACGTATGCTTAAGAGAGATGCAGCCAAAATTGAGCCTGGCTGAAAAGGCAATGATTAATCACCAAATCCTTCAAATTCTATTCTACTTCTCACAAATATTTTCCACAAATATCTACAAACATGCAACGCATGCTTGGATGCACCTTCACTGACCCCGGACACATAACATTTCGTTTCTTGTGAACATGACGCTGCGAAAGAGTCTCAGACCAGAAGGAAAAAGCAGGCGACACACACACACAAATACAGAGTTCTGTTTCCATTATTTTAGAGGACATTACTATGAATTCTGTTTCACAGACCCAGACCCTAAGGATAACTACTTCTTGCCTAACCTCATATTGAAGGACTTACACTTGTTTTTTGTCGCTAAAATCAAGTCAGGTTCCCACAATGTGACTACCTAAATGGATTTAGGTCACAACATTAGTAATAGAAGAGACCACACACACACACACACACACACACACACAGTTTGGGGATCTCACCTCCCTTTGTGTGTATGTTTCTATTCCACTGTGGTTACTATCAGTAAGGTGTTCTGACAGCAGAGCAGCACTATTACTAGAAGCAAGCTGTGGGCAGGAAGGTTTGCCTGAAGAAATATTTAAAACTCAACAAAGAAGTACTACTTTAAATGACCTCACAGTGCTACTTGCCAGCAGAAACTCAGAAAATTGTATAATTTACACCTTCGTATCCTCTACCCATTTAAAGACCTTCCCCCTCTTGTGACTTGTAATTTTTTCTCATCTATGAATCCTCCTCACTGGGACAGATCCGTGGGTGTGTCTGACATGCCCTACATGAAGAGACCGCTCAACCCCTGCACCCGCTGTGGGCTGGCTGCTACATGATGCGTTGTGACTGATGCTGGGAGCCAAACACCCCTGCCACAGCTCTGCTTTGCCTTTAGTGCCACAGAGAGGGAGCAAAGTCAGTCAGGCAATCTGGCAACTCAAAACCCCCAGCTGGGTGCACTCATCCTCTCTGCTGCCACTCCTCTGTAGCTAGAAAATACCTCAATTTGAAGTCATACATTTCGCTGTTAACCTTGATAGCAGGCAGCTCCATTTTTGATGGCATGTGCATGCATGTGTGACTGGCTGAAATGCTGACAGGTGTGCGTGTGTGTGTCTGACTGCAAATGAAGAATGAAAACGTGAGAGGAACCTGCAAAGACACTGCTATTCAAATCATGTTGGGTGTGTTACCGGAATATTATGCAGCCATTTTTGCTGTGCCTGGTGAGCAGTTACCAGTAAATTTATACCAAAAATCTTCTCATTTAGAGGTAATAAAAGCAGTATGATGTAAAAAAAAAAACCCACCACAGCTGCTAGTTTGTCTCATTTCTGACCTCTGAGGGTAAAGACCTGTTAGATCCCAGTTTCTCTCAGCAGAAGGAAGCTGATTCTTGACATTTAATCTGATGGGACTTGAATGCTCCATTGTAATGGTTACCTACATTGTGCAACCAGGTGAATCTCTTCCACACTGCACAGCCACACAATGACTCCACATAGAGGATTTTATTCTGTCTGACAGCACCATGTCAAGCTCTCTGTCTCCATCCATCGCTCCCATCATCTCACAACTGGTGGAACAGAGGTGATGTTGTTCTTTGCTTCATGAAACTCTACAAACCAGCAGGGTGCCTAAGGCTGTGCCTGATAATAAACACTCAGTTTTTCACTGGGTCAGAAGAAAAAAAAAAAACATGCACGCACACACACAGACACACAACATTTCTGAGTGAATTGATGTCTGTTTTTTTTTAGGGTGACATATGGCCTAGGAGAGGTCTTCACTTATCTGGTTTTGAGGAGCTGCTAAATAAAAATGAGTACAATAAAACAGGAAGCGATGAGGACGCCTGAATGCTCCAACAAGCAGCTGATGGCTTTATCTGCTGTGAGATTTTAGTTTTACTTGTTTTATTCCTCATTGAGTCAGTTGGTTTGAATGTGTCTCATTCATAAAGCCAACAGGCGCAAATGTTTGCCATATTTTGGCTGATATGGGAGTAGGACCGATTATCGTAAACTCGCAATACAAAAATGCAAAGCTACAGAAAGCTGAATGAGAGAAGAAAAAAGTCCACAAATGTTCGCACAAAGGGGCTTTATGCATATGTGAGAATAAAGCTGAGTAATAACAAAACAAATGCATGATTAAAAGCCATATGTTGTGCCCAGGGACACACAAAAAACTAAAGTTTAGTATTCACTGTTACTGCATTACTGAAGTTAATACAACACTTTGGTCTGCCTCCCAACTGATCTTTAGAGAGCTTTGAGATGAGAAAATATTCATAAAAACAACAACAAAACTTGTTTATCAATTCTGTTGCGGATTTGCTACCAGGAACAGTCAAGAGATGCAGTCATTCATCTGCCATAATGGGAGCTCTGGGTCATACAATCTAAAAAATAAAATACAGCTGCCTGTGATGGGGCTCCTAGAGGCTGAATAATCACCAGGTTTTGTTGCGGTAGCAAACATAATAAAGCATTTTTATGATGCCATAAAAACGCCTGTTCAAGACAGCTTTTCTGTGCTTTTCCAGACTTTCTGCAGAATATTAAACCAAAAATTTCACAGCATATTAGCTTTACAAACTTAACTGGTGTGTCATTGACTTTTACATGTATAAAGAACACTCTCCATTCCCAGAAGACAGAGAACACTGATAATAGATATTTTGCTTGAGCATTTTGCCTGATGTAAAATAACATTTCCTGCTGAAACATTTATTCAGTGTGGGTTTGACTTTATTCATTGAAAACCAGCTGTGCTTTGCAAAGGAATAAGATTTTTTTTTATACCATTCCTTGCTGTAATGTTAGATGATGACCTTGCCAGGGACAGTATTTGTATCATTAGCCACCTTACCCACGTCTTTAATGTTGAAAACAAATTCAACTTTGACATATAGCCGGTGCATCTTGATTTGCTAAAGGTTAATCGTGTTTGATTGAGCTCTCTGTACTTTGTCAAGGCTGCTTTATTTTATCCATCCATCCATTTTCTTCTGTTTATCTGATTCAGGGTCGCGGGGGGATGGAACCTATCCGAGCTGCTGTAGGGCGAGAGGCAAGGTACACCCTGGACAGATCGCCAGTCTGTCGCAGACACCTATGTGTAATTTAGAATCACCGGTTAACCTAAGCTAACCTACTAACTGAATGTCTTTGGACTGAGGGAGGAAGCTGAAGTACTCAGTGAGAACCCACGCAGACACAGGCAGAAAGGCCACACAGAAAGGCTCTGGGCAGATGGTCGATTTGAACCCAGGACCTTTTTTCTGTGAGGGAGCAGTGCTAACCACCTTGCCACTGCTTTATTTTATTGCTCTATTTAATCTTTACTCTTCTTCTTATGTACTGTTTATATTATTCTCTGTGTATTATTATCAAGAATCAAACAATGAAAATGAAAAAAAAGTCTTCCAACTTCTAGCCCTGTAATATTTTTATTAATTGTTCAAAATAATGAATTATGCTGTTGCATAATGGAGTGTTTAATTCTTATGTGATTATGAAACACTATTGTTGGATATTCTTTAAATAACACATTAGAATATTATATAGAGGTGATGAGCTAAGTTAAGTTTACCATAATAAGAAAAAATGGCACCTAAGTTGTATAGATACATGGCCAAGCAATATTTTATAGTGAGGGGTGTGTATTTGAATTTCAATAGACAAACCTTTTAAATTTCCAAATAATGTTTTTGACCTTGGAGATGAGAATTCCTACTTTAGTTACTTTATATCACTCCACAGATTGTTATTTCACTATATTTGCAAAACAACTTTTCTCATAATCAGACAGCAGTTGTTTCTCTTGGAAATGACAAAATATTGATTCTGTAATTGAAGTTTCATGATGACACAAAGAGGGTAGCATCTGCTTTTCCTTGCTGGCTTTGCTAGCAGCATAGCCAATTACTGTCTCAGTGTCTGGTTTGCTGCAGAGACTGTATAAAAAAAGATGGTACACAACTTCTGAATTTGAAAAGTGAGACCAATGCAAAAGTGACTTAAACCTGTAAAAATAAATCTGGTTGTATAGACATCCATCCATCCATCCATCCATCCATCCTCTTCCGCTTTTCCTTTTCAGGGTCGCGGGGGTGCTGGAGCCTATCCCAGCTGTCATAGGGCGTGAGGCAGGGTCTAAGGGAAAACATTCCTTGATCTCTTAATAGTTTAATTTATAGTCTCCATCTAGCCAATTCATACCACTTATCCATGTCCATTACCTGGACATGGATAAGTGATAGTGTGTGTTATCCACATGGCTTTAGTCTAAGACTAATAGTGTGATAGCATTAACTTAGTTGTCCTCTGTTATATAAGAGCAAATGACTCGCCTTTTGCAGGTGCAAGAAGCTTTTGATACCAGTTGTATTGACAGTCCTGCTGGCCAGCATCCTCTTGTAAACCGTGGCCGGGGGTAAAACTGTGGTTATGGATTCAAACTTGTAAGAGATCTTTAGAATTGCTAACCAAGACCATATTGTTAACCTGAGGTTAGAGATTCTGATGTAAAGGCTAATCACAGGTCAGATTATGTATGGCCACTCAGGGAACACAAAATAACAACACAACAAGTAGCTGCATCAAGAGTGTAAGAATGAAGCAAAGCCTATCTGCCAGTAAAATGATGGCTTTGTTTGTCTGTGGTCTCCTACCTGTGAGGGGCAATTTACAAACTTTTATATAATTGTAGTAAGCAGGTTTTTGTTTTCACAAACTGATTTGGGGTCATGATCTTTGTGTTTATCTGTGTGTTTTGTTATAATCATTAATTTTTCTTTTTTGTTGCATTTTTAAATATTGGTTTGTTTTTTTCAGTCCCTTCTGTGCTGCCTTTGTGTGGATGTCTATGCCATTTTAGGCTCCCTGTTTAATTTTGTAGGTTAGTTCTTCATGTGGCTTTCTGCATCTTCCTGTTCTCTTTTGTCCTTTTCCCCCCTCATTACTGTCTTAATTGAATTCACCTGTTCCTTATCACCCTTCTCCCTGGTGTGTGCATTTATTCTGCATTTTCTCCCTCTGTAATAGTCAGGTTGTTGTCACAAAGCCCTCCTGTTTCTGCATCTAATTCCTTTGTGATTTCCGGCTATTTTGCTGCATTTGGTTGTTTTGCTGAGGACTTTTTGTTTTTGTTTTTGAAGGATAGACTTCCTGCCTTGTTTTTGAAGCACCTTCTGTTCAGTCATACATATGTGCTGAAAATAAAGTAATTCATTTTTTATACCTGCTGTTCTGTCTCCATGCTTTCTGTATTTGGGTCCTCACTTAATTATTACCTCAAAGCATGACATTCTCTCTGTAATAGCCTTCACCTGAGACTGATGACTGAAATATCCCCAAAGTTAACCATCTGTTTACAGAGAAATTGACATTAGGGATTTGATGCAAATTCAGTGGATTTTAAACTGGTATGCATTATCATCATTAACAGTTAATGATGTACACAAAAGGCTCAGTGTGATTCCTCAGCAGACTTGATCTAAGCTCATTTTCAACACTTTGGTAGCTCTGTTATTCCCCTGGTTAACAGGATACAAAGAGCCTATGCTCAGTCAGCACAGAGCGGGATGTAACGCCATTTCATCCCACACCATGATAGAACCAAGAGTCCCTTAAGGCTGTTCTTTAACAAAAGCCATTCATTTAATAAGCAGCAGCCAATGGCAGTGGATTAGATTCGGCAGGAGTGTTTGATATGGAAAAATGGTGGAATTACACCATGAAAAGAAAGAAGAGAAACTTGGAGATGGAAAGCAGAGAGTAGGATGACTGATTAGGCAGTAAATGGATTTAAAGTGAGGTGACTTCTTTTTTTAAAAGCAAGTGATTCTGCTGAGGCAGAGGATCCTACAGGGGACAGATACAGTTAGATGGCAATTGACTGCCTTGTGTTGTATTGCGTTGGAGTTCAAGAGGCTATCAAAACATTATGCCAGGGAGAGTCATAACAATGACCAGCAGAGTAATAAAAGACATAAAGTCTGGGAGATGGGCAAGGAGGGAGATGAAAAAAGCTAGTAAGGCAGAGGGAAAGGATAGTCAAGAAAAAAAAAGATGGGAGACACAGGGAACAAGAGGCAGGAAAATCAATAGACTTCTATATGCAGCATTGAGAATGTGCCCTCTCGCTGCTCCAGACAGCCTATCCAAGGAGTCCAACAGCCAGCAGACAAACTGAACATCTATCCACAGACCCACACTGATAATATGCCACCCCAGCCTGTCCCTGTCTCCATTTATCTCTGTCTTCCCCTCACACACACACACACACACACACACACACACACACACACACACACACACACACACACACACACACACACACACACACACTCTTCAACCTACTGGCTCTTCTCCTCCAAATTTAACACTCTAATTTGGTAGAGGGCTGGCTGCCGTGTTATTGATGTCGCCAGAGGTCTGATCCATCTTGGGTCTGGGACAAGGCTTCAGTCAAAATGGCTATAACTCAGAGGCATCCTGCACCCTGTTTGCCAGAGTATCAGACTAGCATTGGTAATTTAAAGGTTGGATAGACAGCCAATATTACTGTATGCACCTGCCTTGCTTCATCACCCCAAATGGCTTGATGCCGGTGCTCTGAAGTATTCCATAAATTTCCATGCTTGTTGGGATACACTGGATTGTAAATCAATTTTCTAACTTTTTGTGGTTGCAAACTTCCATAAATGCCATGTCTAGAATTATACAATATGGAAATTAAGATAAAATACATTAAAAAACAAAATAAATGTTTTCACTTCTCACAGTGTTCACAGACACGGATTAACACACATCCTGTGTATATGTGTTCGTATATGATGGTGTGACATGTGGGATGGATTATGGAGGTTTACTCCAAAGTGAGCTTGGCATGCTGGTATGTGTGTGTGTGTGTGTGTGTGCGCGTGTGTGTGTGTGTGTGTGTGTGTGTGTGTGTGTCCACCCATCTCTCTGAGTTTAGCTGGAGGCCAGAGTGACAGGGAATTGGAAAAGCTGGATGTTTCGTTATATGCCATTGTCTTATCGCACAGATATATAGAAAAACAGGACATAGAGGGGCTGAGTCTGTTCTGATAACACTGAATGAAGATTGTAAGGAAGCACAGAAATGTAAAAAATAACAAACAAAAAAATAAAGAGGAAAGGAGGAAAAAGAAAGCATGAGGAGGAACAATGTGCTCTCTGGATGCCCACAGGACAATGGTTAGTGTAGTGTCTGATCATTGATTAAAGAGCTCTATGTACTCCAACCCACAGCATTGTGGAGGACATGCTCACCTCTCTCCAGCTCTGCCTCAACCCTCCCGCCCCCCCTATTCTTGCTTCCCAGGGCTGTCCATTCTCCTGCCCTTTCCCTTCTCTCTGTCTCTATCTCTCTGAAGTAATGGGCAGACAAGCATTGCTGTAATTTCCTCTGTACTAAAAATTGACAACTATAAAAGGTCACACAGAGGAAGTGGTCTCGTGCTTCTAATCACTCAACAACAGCAGGGCCACTCAAATATCACCACGATAAAGACAAAATGTCCTCTGCTACTGACGGCTTTCTTTTAATTTTCTGATGTAATAAACAGTCGGATAACACAGAGTACAATTTAAAAAAAAAAAGAAAAAGGAAAAAGTGCCCTTGAGTGGCAGTTATATAAACCATTTTTTCTTCTCTGAATAAAATCATTGGGCAGGATTTACACATTCACTAAAATTAAATGATTGCATAATGGGTCATGGTCATGCTCCATAGAAAGCATTCATAAAATGTGAAATATATTGAATGCAGCACTCCACCTCAAGTAAACAAGACTGAGTAGTGTTGAGCCTATGTTATTGGTTTGCTGTGGTGCATTCGACTGAAATCAAAATCTATCTCCTCTTCCTGTTATTAAATGGATGAAGGCTCATCTCCTCCTTTACAGTTCCCTGTAAACTAGAAAACATCACTAGACCAAAGTTGGTTTCTCCTATGGAGAAAAAAAAAAAAAAACATAATCAGAAAATGGTCACATCTAAATGATGCATGCTGCAGCAAATAGTGCAGGCAAGAAAGTGGTTAATCTTATTGGGTTACATGCAAGTCAAGCAACATAATTCCCACCAGCACCTTCCATGTGATGACATAAAACTTTTAGAAATGCACTTTACTCAGCAGGATGACTCATAATCCAAATCATGATTTTAAAAATGCATTTTCAAAAGCCAGGAAAATACTAGAAGCGCAGATCTGAGAATGGATGCAAGGCATTAGTTAAGCAGGATCAATAAATATTGCAGTCCTTCCAGATAGATTCATTAAACATTAAGCAAACACACTTTGGTTGTTAAAACCAGACAAATTTAGACAAGGGAGAAATGAGTAGCCTTATACAGAATGCAGTGTTTGCCATGTTCATTTACTTTGAGGTTTTCTGCCACGCGTGGTAGGTGCATTAAGCGTCAAAAGAAATCAATGCATGGAGAGCCAAACAGCACAGACACTGTAATTACTGTGAATGTGTAAGAAAATAAAGTTGAGCCAAAAATGGGTGAACGAGCCAAATAAACACGAACACAAAAGAAAATGAGAAAGAAGCAGAGACCACAGTCAATTACGAGTCCCATCTTGTAGTTTGTGTCTACATTGATTTGTTGGGGACCAGGATTTCTGCCTCTCCCCAGCTCACCTAATTGCACTCGCTCTGACCCGCTAATTACTTCACTAAGACCTAGCTGGTCTCACCTCACTGCATACGTCCCTGTCTAAAGTTGTCTCCATACCAGCGTGGGAGGGAGGCACAAGGAATGAAAGTGAATGTGAAGGCACAAAGGGCGAACAAGGCTGGATTAAGAATGCATGATGTATGTCAAAGCAGGAGACAGAAAGGAGCTGTAGAATGGAACAACAAGTGACGCAAAGAGCAAGCTGGGAGTATATGTTTTATATTTGAGTGAGTTCTAAGTTGGATGGTACTGATGCTTTTGTCTCTAATCTAATCTGCATATAATTATATAAATCTCTACTGATTAGACAATCACAACCATGAAGACAATAATGACAGTTAATTAACTAGGAACACTACGAAGCTAACCTACCTGATGGGATGAGCTCAAATTCCCAGCTGGGTACGAGAATGCCAAATGGATTGTTTGCGTGTTTGTCCTCTGTTGTTGCTGGCGTTTTGTGTTCCTCTGACTTTGAGTCCTTCAGTGGTGTCCAACGGCTTCCCACAACAAAGGACTCAGAAACTGCAGATCTGGATTCCATTTCTGTAGCAGCAACCTTGATGTCTGATATGACGGTGGTCAACTGAGCGACTCCACTAGTGGTTGCAGATGCTTCTTCAGGTGCTGGAGTAGCTGAAAGCTGGCCCTGCATGTTAGGTAAACTTGTAGCTTTTTCCTTGTCTTCCTGAGCCCAAGAAATGGAAATAGATGGCTCCTCTGTATAAGATTTATTTTCTATAATGGTTGCTGTGGTGGCAGGATCTATTGTCTGTGCCTCTCTGGCCAGTAGCTCTGTTGTTGTCATTTCAGAAGTTGTCAATAACTCCATCAAAGCCTCAGGTGTGGTAATCATCACCTCATTACTGCTTGCACCGTTGCCGTGCTTTCTAAAAACTGGGGTGACTCCGGAGTTTGAACTATCTTCCCTGCTGTGTGAGGAGGTAGAGGAGATGTCATCAATAGGCCAGTGAATGTAGAGGATCTCGCCCCTGGCCTGCTCAGCTTTCTCTGTTTCCTGGGAGCCCTGAGGTGGGGTGGTGGGCTGTTCCACCAGCTGCCACTGGGACAAAGTTGTACGCTCAGCTACAGTGGCAAAATCACTCAGATTGAGTGGAGATTTTGGCTCAGGAATCAATTTGATGCCACTGCTTTCCAAATTGTTGACTTTCATTCCAAATCCACCCTGCAAGTTGCTCCCTTCTCCGCTGCCCTCTATCTCTTTTTCCTCTCCTGATGCACTTCTGGCAGTTGGAGTATTACCATTCTCTGTGTCCTGGTCCTTTCCTTCACCTGAATAATTATCTGTGTAGTCCTGTTGAAGGGAGGTGGCCAGGGTCATCACTTCAAGGGGTCCTGCTTTGGCTTCCATTGGCTCCCAGGTGGGATGTTTACCCACATAGGCCACATTTCCAGGAAGGCCTAGTTTGGGAATGCGCATTGATTTGATGGCCCACTGAAACTTGCTGCTGGGAGCAGGACCAAAGGTAGGATGTTGCCTGAGACCCTGAAGGTTGGATAAGTTGACATGCTCACTGGGCGGTGATCTCTCAGTGGGACCTGATTCAGGAATTTCTACACAGAACAAAGAGACAGAACAGACTAATTAAACAGGAACATCATCAGGGGATAAGATGGATTAAATTTTATGGATCTAGAATTAGCAATTTAAAACCAAAGCTTAGACTACATCAACTCCATGAAGATTGTTCAGGGAACATCGTTTCAAAATGAATGGAAACAGCAGGAACACAGCTTTGCTGTGACCAGTGCTCTGATTTGGAAATAGTGTGTGTTAACTGTGTCTGATTTCATTCATAGTATTTGCATATATTCTTTTTTCCTGCACCCACACTGAAAGCTATTATGAGATAATAGAATTCTGCTTGTTTTTCCACTGAATTGGATTCTATTTGTGGTAATAAAAGGGGTGGGTATTGGGGGGATGTGGTGGGTGCACTGGCTTGGGCGACCACTCGCCCACTCTCCCACCCACCCAACAAAAATTAATAAATAACACTTCATAAAAGGTGCCCCTCCACAAATAGAAGCTGACCGACTTTGTGACAAATAAACAAGAGAGCAATGAGCTACCTCTCCAGTGAGTCTCTTGTTCCCTTGGAGAGCAGTTAGCAGTGGTAGTCCTTGTTCTGCACTGCACGGTTAAAGTTGCCTTTTAGACTGCAGTGGACTTTAACAATGGAACAAGGGTTACTGTCACTAGATGTAACCCAAGACAGTGGAGCTGGAGTCCATCTGACAGGACAAGAAATTCCAGATGCAGTGACTGTCAGCTTGCCAGCAAGAAAACTGGAGAAAGGGTTTACTTAGGCAGCACTTCCTAGCAATGTTTTGTTGTGAGAAACACTGGAATTAACAAGTCCAATTTGTAAAAATGTGCATAAACAATGAAGAGGGCGTGTTCCAAATTGCTTATGGCGTTCCACATGGAAAAGACAAATACAAGCAGCTTTAAATGCCATGAAGACACTCCTTTAAGCCTGTCTTCATCATTCGATTCCTGACAACACAACCAACAATTCAACAATTTGTATCGGTAACGCTGCCAAGTGTTTTTTTTTTTTTTTAAGAGGAGTTAAATAAACAAAGAAAAATTCTTGTGTGCTTAATTGTAATTGTCCTATTAGGCTGTAAGGACGGAGTCTCAAACAGACATTGACATTTGTCCATCAGGAAGCAAAAAAGCCCAACAAAATTTTCCTCACTCACTTGACTAAAGCAAAGAAATATGCAACACTGCACCTTCCAATTGAGCTTGTTCAACATAAAACAAAATGCATTTCTTATTTGATGAACTAAAACTGTTAATAATTTAAACAAATTTCAGAATGAATTATATTAACAAACTTTCTGTCACGTGTTTATTGACAGTGGTGTTAATGCCCCCCCCCCACAACTGCCCTCTCAAGCAGACTTACTTCTAGTCTTGACTTGTCAAACAATAACCTTCAAAGAACAATTACATTTTAGCCATGCCATGCCTAAACTAAATGAATGATATGCTGTCATATTTGTTTTTCATGTAGAAACATGTTTTAAACATAAATTTAATAATATGTCTACAAAATCATAAATGTGCTTTTAAAAGTTTACTAAGGATTTGCATTTGCAATATGATGCAAGGTACCTGGTATGTAAGTTCAATTTTTTTCTCTGTGTCTTCTTTTAAGCTGTAGTCAAATGAGAATTTTGGTGAACTAAAAGAAGCAGTTAACTGTCGTGTACTGTAAGTTGGATGTTTCGGATTTCTTTCTGCACCACTGGAGCTGATCAATGTGGGTATTAAAGTTGCTGGAGTTTAGAGACAAAAATGGGAACCTCCTCTTCTGAAGCGTATGCACACATGCCCACGGATAAACTCACACCAAAAGGATGGGAGGATGTATTCAAATGTAATTTCACACTTCTCTGTCCCTGTTTCTCCGCTCCCTGTGGATTCTTTTACCTAAAACAAGCTCCTGCTGGAATACAGTTGCCTGTAGTGAGAGAAGCCATGTGGAAAAACGCAGGAGCACTTGCAGCACGATAAGCAAATGACTGGCTCCACAACAAGCTTCATCTAGATCTGTTTATTTAGATGAAGTGTTCCACTGTACCTTATCAGCTTACAGCTTTAAACCAGACTCTGTCTACGCCATCAATAATTCATTCTGTCTGCATAAGTGACTCATGGATGATGTGTGTGTGGGTTTGTTTTAGGACAGTGGTGCAGCCACATTATTGAGAGGTCTAGTTAATGTTCCTGCCTTCATCATCACTCAGCCCAGTTTGGCTACCCTCAGTTAACGTGTCAGAAAAAGTACAGCAATACAGCACAACATATTACCTGAAGATGGACAACATGCACAAATATGTCTATGCATAAAACATTAAAGTGTATGTAAATTATTCAGAAGATTCGCTGTTGCCGTATGCCTAAGTGAGGTTTACGAGGCTGAGGTTCATTTCCATAAGAGCCATGTAGCCTGGCGTAATTGTCCTATTAATAATCCAAATAGCTAATTACATACTTTTACTACACACACTGATGGAAGTGAGAATAATTAAACACATTAATCTGGTTTGATCATCTATGTAATGACCCATGTAATAAATAAAATGAGACAATTAGGCATAGGTTTGGGTGATTTCATGGCACTATTTAGAGCATGGTTAGAGTTCAGCTCTGCTGCTGTAAACCTGCTGGTGGAGGGATTGGTGGAAATGGCCAGAACTCAAAGCAGAAATACTGCAAAACAAACTTATAATGAACCTCATTCAGACAGTAATTGTGTGCTTCCACTGAGTGGTTCTGCTGTGTTGACTCCACTTTAGTGGAGTAAACGGGCTGAAAGAATCCCTGCAGGTCAGGCAGACATGATATTAAATTGTGAGCATGGAGACTGACAATGAGAAAGAGGAAGAGAGCGAGACAGATGGTACTCATGCCACCTCATTCCATCTACAGATATGGCATCTGATAAAAAAAAAAAAAGACTGAAGCAAACTTATTGCATGGCCAGGTGAATCATGCCAGAAGCATTCACAGTGAGTCTCAGCGCCATGACCCCAGTTTCTTCTAAGACAGTGAAGCTGACAAGTATTTCCTCAACAGAGAATCTTGGCTTGGATATAAAGTTTGTGATGAGCTGTTTCAGTTCATTAAATTTTTCAAAATCCTTTTATTTTCTTGGGAAGTAACTGAAATTGTTGCTCTGGATACAAATACATTTTTGAAGCATGTAAAATAAATGTATTCATTACTGAAAGTCCTATCTTACTTGGCTATACTGCATAATATGTGTTTGCATCCCCTTCAGTCAAAGAGGTAACATGGCAAATTTAATCATCATCATGTGCTGAGATCCAAGGATAGCCCTCGGTGTGCAACAACAGCTAATTTAGCTCACTGATACTAGGAGATACCGGCTGGGCAGCTTTCCATCACAGCAATATTAAAGAAAGAAAAGATACACTTCATGCTACCTCCTCTATCTTTCCCTTTCTTTGCCTCTTCCTCACTACATTCATGCACCTCGTGTGTTGCTCACTCTCATTGTAGTGATCATTACCGCCTACCTTCAGAGAGCCAGGGCCTAATTGGCAGAGACGTGGATGGTGGTTAGAGTGAACGGCATTGCAGCCCAGCCTCCATGTTAATTGGATAAGGCTGTGAATAATGCATGTGGACTAAAGCATGGATTTTCATTAATACCTCGGGATTGGGTTGCCATGGGATTTCAGGTAGCACGGCAGTGAGTATTTATATTAATAAAGCCAGCAATCGCTAGGTGAGAAAAGCCTTGCACTTTTATTGAATCATTCTTTTGGCTGCCTATGTGAATGTTTGTCTTACTTTGGATCTTTCCTATTTAGCCGAAGCCAAGGATGTGTTATTTGTGGTGGCCATTAAAGAAAAGCTTCTTCCCTCCTTCAGCCCAAGGTTTTGGTACACTTTCTTTTCAGCCTTGGTTCTTTACCTCTTCTGATGTGCTGTAATTTAGCGTTACAGTAGATGCCTTCTTCTAGTAGCAATTGGTCCAGCAGTCTGTTCCTCAGATCTCTAGTCTTCTATATTTCCTGCACTTTAAGCTAAAGGAAGTAATTTTTGGGTTTCCTGTCTGCTTGTCTACTTTTAAAAGCATGTGAAATTAAAACGGTGACTTGGTGAACTTTTTTTAATCTTTCGATTTGTTGAACTGCGGGTAATTTACTCCACTGAGGATGTTAACTCTGTGACAAGGCAAACACACCCAGACCCTGGACCACTTAAAAACAAAGCATTTATCTCTATTCGTCTCACCACAGCCTCCTTAAACATCTAAACATATCTGGTGGCAGATATGGGTATTAAAGCAGTGGTTTCCTCACTGCTTTAATTTGCAGTATGTTCCTTTAGGTCCTCACACAGAGATCTTATGTCTCTTCTTATCGACTGTTTGAGAGCTAAAGGGGGCAGAGTGTTAGCAGTCAGCACCCCAAAGCTCTGTAATGATCTACCCAAGGAATCAGGTCAGCTGAAACAGTGACCTCCTTTAAGCTGTGCTTTAAATTTTTTTTTTTTTTTTTGTGAAAGTTTTTCCTGACTTTAATTTTTATTTTCATTCAATTTTCCATTAAACTGCATATTTCTGCTGACAAAGACTACAACTTTTGCTATACTACAGTACTGTGCAAAAGTCCTGAGTCAGCCCTGATTTCTTTATGTTTCATTAGGAATGTTGGAAATAGGTGCAATGATTTATTCAAACATGCAAACATATATGGAATTACAGTGTATAAGGCAAACACAGTGTGTATAATTGTAATGTGTTTCAAAGTCAATATTTGTTATGACCATCTTCAACTCATCTTTCAACACAGCCTGAACTCTCTTAGGCAGCTTTCTTGTAATTTCTTTAAGTAGTCTTCAGGAACAGTTCTTTAAGCTTCTCCAAGGATAAAGCTCTTCTTTTGATGTTGGCTCCTTTATGTTCCATTTCCTCTAAAGATGATCCCACACCGCTTCAAAATTGTTGAGGTCTGGGCTCTGGGGAGGCCCATCCATGACTGACAGGGTTCCATTGTGTGTTTTCCTATATAAGTATGTGTTTACTGCATTGGCACCGTGTTTTACAGAGAGGAGACACTAACTGTTGTACCTCTCTCCTGACCTCCTCCATATATACTGATGACAATTTGAACCAGAAATTTCATATTTGGGTTCATCACTACATTAAGACCTGCTGCCGCTGACTTTCACTCCAGTTCGTGTGTAATCTGGCATACCTCAGCCTTTTCTCCCTGTTTCCCTTTCTTAAGAATAGCTTCTTGGCAGCCACTCAGTAAACAGTAGATAGATCAACTGAAGGGCAAGATGCATCTCTCAGGTCCCATGTCAGGTCTTTGCTGTATTTTTTCCCCCATTTCTTCAAGACATAACTTTCAGATGCTGTTCATCTGCTCCAGATAGTTTTTTTTTGGGCCTGCCACTTCTTCTTTTGTCCTCCACTTGTCCAGTTTCCTCAAAATTTCCAAGGATACACAGCACACCAGGTCCCTGGCTAGTAGCTATTTGGGAATCACCTTGTTGGTGAAATTTTTTCTTATGCTTGTCAAACTGTGTTATCATTGTACATATATATATATATATATATATATATATATATACACATCGCATTTCTGCAGATTCAACAAAATAAATGGGAAAAAATGATGTGTTTTTGCAACAGGCTGCTAGTAACAAAGTACCTAAAGAAACACTTTAAAATTGGTTCTTTACTCAGTTGTCTGTTATATGTGGACACAACATCAGCTCATCCCTTGAGTTAGGTGCCTTTTTTGTGTTTGAATGGTTTAATTTCTTTGAAAATGTCACATACAAGAACTGGATTAAAGATGAGTGAAAGAGCAGCCAGTTTTCCCAAGAAAAAGCTTGAAATACCTTCAGAAAGCCTGGAGAACGAGTGCTCAAGACCACCTTCAAAAATTACAAGTACTGTATTTTCAGTATGTATATTTTAATGTCTCCCTTTAACATCAGGATTTTAGGACTTGTATGTTTTATCTTGGTATCCCTGTAAATCGCTTTGTGACATGGATTTTGAAATGTGTTCAAAAAATAAAGATTCTATATTATACTATATTATTCTCCACAGTTAATCCTAATCTGAATCCATATCTTTATGTTCTAAAAATAAGCTGTAACTTGGTATGCAGATGTTCTTTTTTTTAAACAAAAAAATAAAAAAGCCAAAAAAAAACCCTTTCAACACATTTGAATAGGTTTAAAACAAACAAAACAGGCATAGCTTTTACTCTTTCTTACAGCTTGCACTGTAAACAAAGCACTTTGTCAATAAATATGAGAATGAAGGCAGAAGAGTCCAACACTCTGCATTACTGTATGTGCTTTGCTCCCTTTGTTTGTTTGCAATTACTGTTTAATTAAATTTACAGCGATACTTCAAATTGCCCTGCGGAGGAATATATTACAGCATACTCGAGGGAAAAGAAGATAGAGTAGAATGGAGAGGCAGAGACTATTTAAAAAGCATGACACAAACAGATTCTATATTTACCAGCGACATTCAAATGTACCCCGCCTCCATTTGAAACAAAACAGCTCCAATTTAGACTCGTTTCTGTTTCAATTTCACGTCTAGTTATTTGTTTTAAAGGGTAAAGTTGAACAGTACTTAGAAATATACATACAAATTAAAAGCTGAACTCATACCTTTAACAGGAGATTGAGGGTGGTCAGCCAAGGGGCTCATTATTCGCTCTTCTGGAGGGGGGCTGGTACCACCTTCCCCAGTGTTTTGGATTGCAGCTACTGACTGAATCAGTGGCATCATCTCTTTCTCCTGATTGGACAGACCTTCCTCTGGACTCTGTAACTCAGAGGTGGGACCCGTGAAAGAAAAAGGGCCACTTCTGTGCTCCATAATGGCATTATCTATGCTGCCCTTTTTCCCGCTGGGTTTTGGTAAACTCAGGTTTCTGCTGGGTGCTTCTTCCTGTGTTTGGTTTTCTGTTGTTTTTTCTTCAGGCACCATGGATGTTCTCTCTGTCTCATCACCTTCTTCACTCTGAGTCCAGTACCTAAAGGGCCTTATAAGAGTATTAACAAAGTCAGTCAGAATACTATTACTGGTCTGAACTTGGGGGGTGAAAGTGGCAATTGAGGATAATGTTGGGGTGTCAGACTCAAAGTAGCTTTCATCTTCTTTCTCATGGGCAGAGCCTCCATGTTTCTCCAAGCTTTCAAGGTCAGAAAGGCCAAAAGAGTTGGTGCTCTTTGGGTTATGTGACTCATTCTGGCTGGGTTCTGTGGTTCTGGGTTCCTCCTGACTTTCATCCAAGTCCTCCTTGGGCCTTAAGTGGATGATCACATGCTCTTCAGAGATCTCAGATGAGTTGTTGATTCCAGCAATATAGGGGGCTCCTAATTCATCTAAGTCAACAAGGCCAGTCCAGGAGGAAGTCTTAGGAACATGGGCACTATCCTGGGCTTCAGTGAATAAGGGCATGGCCTCTGCTTCTGGGTGAGCTGTCTGATATAAAGTCTGTGGCTCTGCAGCCTGGACCCCTGCTGGCTGGTGGGCTGCAACACACAATCACAGATCAATTAACTCGTTTTATCTTCTGCGTTATAACAGTGCCATAAACCTCACTTTCCTTATCTTTAATAAGATTAAATCCACAGAAGGATTAAAGAGTGTTATGGATATCATAAGTAGATCTGTTTTTCTACTAAACATGAAAATCATTTTAAATCAGCAAACTTACAAATGTGGTATTAATACAAAAATACAACTAAGACTGTGTCAACAATATTATTCTCATGAACCATGTCTGTGTTAATAAACAAAACCTATCAGAATTTTTATCTGCTTTTAGCTACTTCACAGACATCATTCATATTAAGTATTCATGTAAATCTGCATTTCGAATTGTTGGTGCTACGAAGAGGTTCATCTGTCAGCTGTTTGTTTTGACAGATTCGCTGCTGCTCTGCTCTCATGCTGTTCTTGTTTACTTAAAATTATTGGGTTACGCAGATGTTTCACTTCAGTTATATTTTCTTGTGCTGACATTGTGAAAGATGAAATTGTCATTCTTTCGTTTTTCCTACCTAAATATTATCCTGCAGTTTTCTGCAATCAATGCAAGCCAAAACATGTACACAAAATAAGCACTGATATAATCGGCTACACAATAACAATGATCAGAACAGAGTGTAAAGTCAGTTCAGTTTGAAAATGAAACTAACTTATTCCAGTCTTAGCAGATGATAAAAGGATAAAGTTAGACACAGAGCCATTGCAGACCCCAGCTTTAGTCACAATCTCACTCATATTTGAACCATATTTGCATTCTCTCTTGCAAGCTTAACTACCCAGAACATACAAGCTCTGAAATCCATCGAGAGGACACAAATGTCACACAGTCTCATCACAGCTCCTTCATGTGTGACACCAACATCTCATGCTAATTAAAAATCAGAAGGGAAACCAATTCCCCAGATCCATGTTACCATGGCAATTACCACAATGTAGCTGCATCACCCTCATTATCACAGAGCGCTTGGTACCTCGGTAACAGTAGGCATCAAACAGGGCTGTGGTGTCAGGAAATCCGGTCCGGTTTGGGTTGTTGTAGACGGTCCGTACCCCAGGCTCGTCTCCACCGCAGTTCTTCCGTGGGACATTGATGGGATAGCGAACGCTGCCATCAGCGAGCCAGCCGGGATCACACTGGTCAAGACCAGCCTGCCAGGCCAGGAAGAGCTGCCCGACAGTCGCCAGCTGGGCTCCCAGCGAATGGCAGTGAGTGGAGGCGGTGGCAAGGCTCAGCTTCTCTGGCACTGTGGAGTGAAAAACTTCACCTGGAAGTTGGAGAAAGAGGAAAAAGCACTTCAGTTGGCTTGTAGTTGTAGGTTTTTGAGAGCAGGTTGATTTTATGAATCGTTCGGTTGTGTAAACCGATGTTAAGTGCATCTGAGTTTGTGTCTGTCTCTTGTTGTGTGAATCTTATTTTCTTTTAAGGTACTATAAAAGCAATCAGTTCTAGCCATTTTCTTTTTCTCCTTTGTGAACTGTAAAAAAAAAAATAAGAGGTGGAGACTTGAAGTAAAAGAGATGAAAGAAAAGGTTTACCTGAGAGACATGAGAAGGCATTTTATTTTTGCCTACAATAATGAAAGAAAATCAGTAATTCAAAGTACTGACTAAAGGAAATTCTTTGCAATCAAAGACATTTCAAAAAGATATCTAAGTACACAAGAAGTGCCAAAAAAAAGAAGAAGCTGAAGAATGGTGCTGATGATGGTTTAAAAAAAAAAATACAAAAACAGGGCTTTGGCAAGCAAGACAGCAAGTGCTCAAGAAGAACGCAGCACAAATAAATGTAAATGATCACTGGCAGCTCAGGGTGTGGTGATGAAAAATATATAAGCTGGAGGGTTGGACAGTAATAATGGGGAGCAGAGAACAGAAGAACACATTTGATATAAGCATCTACTGTAGGAGATTTATATCAAGACAGGAGAATGACATTTCAGTATTTCTCCACAGTCTGAAGGGTGAAGATACAAACAAAATAAAATGGGAAGGTGAAAGGGATAGTGTGAGGTGGGATTTGTCAAATCTGAAGCTAGAAGATGTCTAAACAGGTTTTTTACAAGGTGTTGAATTTTTCTTATTACTATACAGTAGATTACCGATTAAATTAAATGAGTGACAAAACAGCAAAAGACCTACTCTGTTACAGCCATTTTTTCTGTGTAAACCAAACCCTGCTCGACTATTGCATATGTAGTCGAGCAGGGTGTATCCAGTTGTTTATAGAGGTGATTAATTAAGTTTCTAGTTTTTATTTTTGTTGTTTTTTTCTTTAATAAATGAAAGACCAGCCATATATCAGCCAGGAATTTCACTTTGACAACAGACAATTATTTGCTGATTACTTCAATCAGGTTGTTAATTTCACTGAACAACATTCTTAACTGCAGGATATAAAGTCTAGAGATGGTCATGCAATTTTCTCTTCTCATTGTCTATAAATAGTGGAAACTCTTTTTTTTTCTTACTACTGTGATGCTTAATGACATTTGCATACCTCATAATAAGTGACATCCATAAAGTAACCCCTGTAGGTCAGACTGCGGTGTTAAATATAGAAAAACAGGTTCTTCTTATTAGAATTGCTCTGTATAATTTGCAGGATGTCAAAGTATCGTGAACACTTAATTTCAGTCAGGCAACTTGAATAGATGCGATTATGGTGTGAATGAAGAATATATGCAGCGTTAACATTTGCCATTTAAGCGCTGAGTCCATCATTCCCCTGGAGGAAACACCAAGCTCAGCACAGCAGGGAGCAGAGAGTGATGACAATCACTTTCTCCCTTGAGGAACGTAGATTCAGAATCCACAGTTGGATTTTTGAGTGGAGGTGATCTAATAATCCCTAAAAACACCACTTGATAGTATGGCTTTCAGTTAGCAGTGTGGAGACAGAAGATTGATTAGGACTTTAACATCTTAAATGTCCTGCCTTACACACAGGATACACTGGACATATGGTAAATTGCATAGATCTTGTCATGTAGTATGAGCAGCAGTGAAGCTGTAATGATGGCCTGAGGAAGTTTGCACAGCTCTCAACAATTTAAGAAGTATCTATAAGGAGTGGAGATTGGCTACCAGAAGCTTAAGGGACCAATGAAATCAAACTGGAGGAAGACAATGCTAGTTATGTTTGTTCTATTGAGCTAAAAATAGCAAAAAGTGCTTGAGTTATATCCACTATTGCCCCTTGTGTATATCCATGGCACAAACCTCACCAAGATAGCAACAAATATTCTGTATCCAATGTTGAGGTTCAAGAACAGAAGATTAAAAATATAAGTGAAGAAAGAAGAAAGATAAAAATCTTTTCAGAAGCAGGCAAATCTCAAAGTGCATTGAAGACTTTTTAAGAGGAATAAGCATCATAAAGGTCACTGGCTGACTTGATGTCTGTCAAGCTGAGGTCTCCTCATCTGTCTTTTTAACAGACAGGGTCATAAAATTTCCATCATAATCTATTGTTACCTGTCTTTTTCATTTTTCGCAACAAAGACTTATATTCAACAGTATTGAATTAAAAAAAAAAAAAAACAACTTAGTCACAATACTGATTACTGCAGAGAAAAGAATACGTATTTACAGTATGAGGAAAGGATAGACAGAGACACAGACCTTTGGGTCACTCCTCATGTCAACACCACATGAAACAGATGATTTTTTTTCCTCCAAAGTGATACTAAGACATTACAGCCATTGCATCTAAACAGGCAAACGTGACTAAAACAGAATGCATGCTTGATATAAAAGAGATTACTGTCATTTGGTTTTGGCTTTGCCTTTTGCAACAACCATTTACTAACCCTAACCCTAAACCATACGCCATATGTTTTAATTGTACTGTTAACGCTGACCTTTGTGCTCTGCTGCCACACTGGACACTGGAACTGGAGTTTAAACAACAGTCTACAAGTCTGGGAATGCTGCCCCCAAGGAAATGATCAGAAGTCAGCAATACTGTTTTAACATGGGACTGCATGCATTTCTTCTGTATCGGGCTGCAGCTGCATTCATCTGTGACCTGTAGTGGTCACAGATGCACCTTGAGGGAGGATTCTGCTGTGTAACGTTTGATGTTATGTTTAGGAACAGACATATCCCCAATGCTGTGAGCACTATTCTTGTCACTATTGTATGTGAATGATTTCATCTTATGGCAAATCACCATCTTCTACTCTGTCAGAAATGATGGACAGCCTTTAGATTTTTCTGTCATTCGGTCAAAAAAAGTCAATGACAGAAAATATTTTGTTGGTGTAATCTTTGATTTCAAGATGTAAATATAAATGTTTTCTTCAAATAACATTTAAATAACTTGATCATATTAAAAATGGTTTGAAGTTCTTTTAGATTTGGAGGACTTTGATTTAGCACAGAAGAACCTTTGTAATTATCTGCTCGCTAAGGCGCTGCCTGTTAGTTCTTCTTGCTATAGCTGTCAAGCTTTGAGCAATAGAGATGCAGTATACACTGACAGAGGTGGCAGAGCTATCACGTAAGATTTATGGAAATCTGTGAAACAGTGATTTTTTCGCACGCAAGCAAACCAAAGCAGGCCTCCTATTTCTAGCCAACAACCACTGATTTTGATGTATGAAAAGCCAACTCTGTCTCCATCTGTCTTGTAATGCTTCCAGCTAACTTGCATTGGAAAGAAAACTATGTAAAAGTGCTTTAAACATGCATTCAGTTGTTACATGTTCTTTATAATGTGATGCTAACAGATTTAAGCTACAGGCAAAACGTCAGCCCCCTCAAAGATATTCATCCATGTAGAACAACTTGAAGCTTGTAGGAGCAACGCTGTTTATGAATGATCAAGATATGCCACTTAAATTAGAAAGTAAATCTATATTAGATTGCAAATGTGTGTAGATAATTTGTTGCCTAGCTTTCTGCAGCTATAAACATGGGTCCATGACATTTTTATTACTTCCTTCTAACAATCTCACAATAAACACAAAAAAACCTAATAAAATAAATAAAATTATCAAAAATACAATAAGCATCACACCGAATCTGTAGATGCCGGAGTTAGTGACAAAATATGCATTTCCCAATTTTATTCTGTAAACTGTTGAGTGTACAGGGAGTAGTGAAAGAAGAAACAAGATTTTGCACAAGTAAGAGGTAGCCACTGCCACCTCCTCTTGTGACACTGCAAATCAAAAAATAAAATTTTATGATAACACTATCGACCCACTTAGCTCCTACCTACAGGCCTCTGCATCTCCCTCACTTCTGCAAACTCCCCTCCCCTTCCTCTCCCATTGCTCTCCTCTGTGCTGTGGTAACAGAGTATTAAGTCCTGGTCACAGCCTTCTGGCACTGAAAACCCTTGGCTTAGTGGACCCATGCATGACTAAACTCAAATTTATGGCAGAAGCTCCTGATTCCTACCTTGAAGACGCTTAGCAAAACAGTAGACATCAAACAGCTCATCAGGGGACCTATTGCCGTAGTTACGGACTCCAGGTGAGTCCTCACGATCACCATAGCAACCTGGACGAGGTGACTGGATTGGATACCTGCAGAGGAACCCAGGAGATAGGGACAATGACAGAGAGAGTGAGAGAAGAAAAGAGAGTGAGATTAATATAACCTGGCCATGAAAAAAGCAGCTCGTCTTGGCTCCCCTGGGATGAGTCTGTGTTCACGCGCATACAAAATAAGATGAAAAGTACACTTTTATCATTGCCTGCCCTGAATACAATAAGTTTAAACATATTTTCCTCTCAGAGATTACCAAAATATATTTCCCAAAGACTAATGAAAAATAAACACAGAGATATCTTCCCTTGAATCTGGCTGGAGGTAAGAAATACAGTAACATTCACTGCATGCGACAACAACCTCAGGAAAATAATTGGTAAGCACTTCAACGGATACACTATCTTGTTTGTTTTAATTATTCTGCCCTTGGTGTGAGTCTCACAACCAAATCGTTTCATTTTAAATCGTTCGCAAATGTGTTTAGCACTCTTGCAATATAAGAATGTCAGTGCTCGAGCTTTTAGAAAGAGAAAAAGGTAGCGATGGAAAGTCGAGAAGAGGTTAAAAGAATCGGGAATTTCTTTGGTGGCTTGGAATGCCTGTGGGGCTTAAAAAAAACAAAAAAACAACAACAATCTATATTTAGGCTCCAACTGAGCAATTATTCCACAAGAACATTGTTTCCTGCGGCACCAGAGTACAAACAAAGAGGCTGATTAAAAGATTATGCTGGGCATACAGGGACTTTATGAAGTACTTGGAAAAGATGCACAATCAAATATACATGCAGAATACAGACGTGCTCGCAATATAAGAAGAGAACAAAATATTTTAGTGTTTCAGGCCTCAGCCACTTTCTTTTTGCTTGGTGAAAAAAAAGGTTGATGTCTATATTTTTTCACCAAGTATTAATTGGACACTTTCCTCCTGGCTGATGTGCAGTCAGAGCCTCCTGGATCTGGACCAATTAGATAGCTCCCGAGTGAAAACAACAGGAGCACAGGATGGAAGGCGAGAAAGAAAAAGGCAAGGAAGTTGTGCCACGGGAAGGCTGTGAAAAACTGTCAGGCAGACAACAGTCAATCTGCTTGCCAAGTGGAGCAACGACAATTTGAAATTAAAATGCTGATATGGAAAACAATGTCAAGAGGCAGGCTCTGATGGGTAATGTAAAAAAAAAAAAAGGGACTTAACGGAAAGTGGCAACCTGAAGCACGTGCCTGACAGACAGCTCAGAGGGGGCTGATGCAGATAGCTGCCTTTCCACTGTACAAACAAGCAATTACAGTAGGACCAATTATGTTGCACAGTTGTAGGTCTATGAAAACTCCAAAAATATCACAATAACTTTCAAACTGTGATATGTTATACTTTAGATAGTTCATTAACTTGTGGTTTTTAGACATTATTGGGAGCATTGCTTTTGTTATAATGTTTGATAGAGAGAAAAATTATCAGAAATGTTAGTTTTATCTACTGCTTGAAAGAGATATTAATATAAAAACCCACTTCAGCAAACCTTGTTATTATGAAAACTAGGTAGATAACTTTGCAATTGGAAATTTGCACACTGACTGGGGGTATTCCCCTGATATTTTTCACCAAACTTCATGACTACACCTCAAGCATACCAATCTGGCACAACTACTGGGTTGAAGCTGAAAATATGTTTCTGCATACTTTCTTTTCCCGATCTCAGACTGCTGGCTTACTTGTGGTTCCTAGGATACTTAAGAGTAGAAGGAAGTAGAGGCACAGCCTTCAGCTTGGTGTTACGTTCCCCTAAAAAGTTCAGGGGGTGTGGGAAAATAACAAAAAAGTGTTGGGGTTGACAATAAGGAGACATGGAGAAAATCAAACAAAACCCACAATTTAGTCACCAAGCCAAAAAGAGTAAGTTAAAAAGGCCTCAATCACAAAAACACCCTCCTCTCTCCAGAGCAGAAGTAAGGACCCATAACACATAGCTCACAAGCTGCATCACAAAGGCTCTCTGGCACAGGAGTGCTCCTCTCTCTGGCCTTAAGTACACTAGCTTAATTGCCGAGTTGAGTCAGCTGTACTTAAGGGGTGGCACCTAAAGCTGGAGAAAGCGCAAACCACTCCCACTAGGTCAAAAATCACAGCAGGCCCTGCTAGGGCCGTAACAGGGGGAGTATTTCTTTTTCATTCACTTCTTTTCACTCTGTTTATACACCACTCTACTTTTAATCATTAGTTACTATTAATCTTTGGCTCTCTTCCACAGTGTGTCTTTTGTCCCCTCTCCCTCCCCACATCCCCAGCAGGTCACAACACTATCACTATTAACCACAGTGATAATGAATAAGGTCATCTTGAGAGTTATTCCAACACTACAGACCCAAATGGCTATTGTACCCAGCTTTGAAAGCCTCACCGTACAGTCTGGTCGGACAGCCAACCAGCATCACAGTTGTCATAGCCATCAGCAAAGGTAGCCTGCAGCTGACCGGGAGTCGCAATGGCTGCTGAGTTCTCCACACACACCCTCTTGGCATCAGCAAAGGATAGGGCATAGCGGTCATGAGGCGCCCGGTAGTGGAATACCACACCTGAAACAAAGAAATTGTGATAACAAATAAGTAGGATGCTCTAGAAATATATGACATGGAACCTTCAATTCACATAAGTATTTACGAACTATAACCTTGAACCATTAAAACATGAGTATGTACATGCTCACAGGCATATGAGCACAAAGCCCTACAGACACCCTCATCAGGTGCTGACATTGTTCCATCTGTGCACTATGAAACTACAGTATTCGGGTTCAGCAACCTCAGTATGTGAGTCTCATTTGCATCAGACAGTCGGCTGGCTTATTCGAGAAAAGAGATGTTGCCCTTGGATACAGAGATTGACAAACAGTGGTGATGTTTATTTTACTGATTTAACAGTACACACACACAGTATCGTCCTGCTGCAAAGAAGACAGACAAAGAAAAAGAGAACACTGCGTTCATGTAGATGCATGGATTAAACCAAAGTGACAGAAAAATAGAATGAGAGGTCGATAGGAATGCAAAAAGTAAGGTTAAAATGGTAATTTGGATCTGGAACAAGATGAGACCGTATTGCCATAGCTGTGAAAAATGAATACACAACAATAAAACCAGATTATCGGTTACTTGGTAATCCACATGAATTCCATGACCTCTCCTCACCCCAACCAGTCGCGGCAGATGGCAGCCCCTCACTGAGGCCGGTTCTGCTGGTTTGTTCCTGTTAAAAGGGAGTTTTTCCTTCCCACTGTCTCCAAGTGTTTGCTTATAGGGAGTTGTTTGACTGGGGCACCCTGCGGCGACTTGTGATTTGGTGCTATATAAATAAAACGGAATTGAATAAAATTTAATTTATTAACTTCACCTATAATGCTGTGGTTAATCAGTGCACCGTATATTCCACTTAAATTGGAAGAGAACTGCATCATAAAGTCTATCCAAGTGTTTATCCTTCAGTTCCAACCTCTGGTTGCCTTTCACACAACACTGTGCCCCTGATGTGCATCCAGCGACATGAAAGCTAGTGGTTGTTTGGCAACTAATACATCTCCTTTATCTTCACTGCCATTGTCTGGGAGAGTGACAGATATTCCTGTGTGGAGTGTAGGCCCTTGTGACAATTTGAGCATTGGCACTCCAGGCTTTGGTGCAGAAAGTAAGCAGGGCCATTTATAGATAGAGTTCCCACAACACCAGCAGTGTATCCAGCCATTCTGTCATTGTGTTCTTATTTTTCTCATTGAAATTGGCAAAAGAAATCTGCTGTTTCGTTTCTTTTCTCTTCTCCTAATTTCTCAGTTTCCATGTTTTCTCTTTTGAGGCTGTGAAATTTTGTCCAAACATATATACTAGCTTGCTGGCTAACACATACACTGGGTTTCCTCACAGTATGGGAAACCCAGTCCCTTTCCACAGGGAATGCACAATACCTTGTCTCATCTATTTTTATCCTGATGTATCTTTGCTCATCCCCACATGGTCTCCACAGGGAAGAGCAGAAAGGCACAATATGATACCTTCTGTGCTGCACTAATCAGGAGTTTCTAATTCTTTTCTTGACTCTTGAATTAATGTATATAGTATTGTATAATGCACTGATCAATAGTGTATTAAAATGTATGCAGTATAATTAATTAATTTTATTGGTTTAACCCAACAGATGCAATAAGGTAACTTTGGGGAAATTATTTTCAACTTCATTGGAAAATCTCCCTTTTTCTATTAAAACATAAAAGCTAAGACCTGTTTGGATAGTGTAAAATTTTTGAAAATACACTTACTTGTTTTCTGGCCATTGGTTCAGAGAACCACTCTTATGTCTGACAGCAACTAAACACTTTGTGCCATTCCTAAAGGAGAACCTTTTTGCTGCAACAATAACGCTACTATATTGAGCCAGGTAATATTTATATAATCACTTTCAACACTCAACACAAAGGTCTGACCTGCGTGGGAGCAAATTAAAGGTGCAAGACACAAATAGCTGAACTAGAAGGGGTCAGTGTTGTTCTGCAATTGCATGCAGAGGCCAGTCTAGATACTTGGGAGTGTGACTGTTATTTCTTAGCCCAATTTTTACAATATTTCTACAGCATATGGACAGCGATTTTAGACTGTGTCTAAGACACTCCTAGAGTGCAGAAATCATCCAAGAATCAACCTGCATGTTGATATCTATCTATAAAAAAATCCCAAATATATACACATACATACATATATACATACATATACACACACACATGTGCGTGCGTGCGTGCGTGTGTGTGTGTGTGTGAAAAATTATCAAAAATTTCCCCACTCGCCCTGCAGGCGGGTTTTGTACTCCAAGCTTGAGTCCTCTGCCACAGGCCTGTGAGCTTAGGGGTCCTGCGCAGTATCTTAGCTGTTCCTGGGACTGCGCTCTTCTGGACAGAGAACTTGGGATGTTGTTCCTGGAATCTGCTGGAGCCACTCTCCCAGTTTGGGGGTCACTGCTCCGAGTTTTCCAGTTCCCACAGGGACCACTGTTACCTTTATCTTCCACATCTTCTATAGCTCTTCTCTCAGCCCCTGGTATTTATCAAGCTTCTTGTGTTCCTTCTTCTGGATGCAACTGTTGCTTGGTGTTGCTACATCTATCACTATGGCCTTCCACCTCTGCTTGTCCACCACTACTATGTGCAGTTTGTTAACCATCACCAGTTTGTCCGTCTGTATTTGAAAGTCTTACAGGATCTGAGCTTCGTCATTCTCAACCACCCTTTGGGGCATATCCCATTTTGACTTCAGGACTTCCAGGCCATACTCAGTACAGATGTTCCTGTATACTATACCAGCCACTTGGTTATGACATTCCACGTATGCCCTGCCTGCTAGCATATTGCACCCTGCTCTTATGTGCAGGATTGCCTCAGGGGTATCTCTGCACATCTGGAGTTTTGCGGTTCTGTAGTCGGTATACGTAGCCGGTCTTGTTAATGATCTGGTTGAGGGGGTTCAGGCCTAAGAAGAACAGCAGTTGATAAATCCCGCACTTGATGGTGACTTGTGCAATTGGCTTGAAGTTGGCCTGTTGTGTTGTTTTCAAGGTTTCAAGGTTCTTTATTTGTGTCCCTTAGGAGAAATTTGGCTTGGTTTAAGGGGGGGTTATTGCTGCACAGACAATAAGAGCATTCAGAGCAATAAAACCACAAAAATCCAATAAGAACAGTGGGACAAGCACAATAAGTATTACATGGACAATAAAAACACCTAAGACAATAAAAGTAACGAAAATAATAATAAATAAATAAAAAATAAATCAGCGTGCAAGTTTATATAAAGGCTGTGCAAAATTAGCCATCACCGTTGAATTCCTGTTGAAGGGTCTTAGGGTCCTGTTGATCTTCTACAGTTCTAAGCATTCCAGGATCCATTTATAACCCATTTAATCATAGGCTTTCTTGTGTGCTTTGCTCCTCTGGTGTTAATTCCTTTCTGGGCCACACTCATGTATTGAACAATGTGCCTGTTCATCTTAGCTGCTATGATGCCCGACAAAAGTTTCTATGTTGTGAATGTTATTGTTTACAGTAGGTTACTGGCCAGTAGTTCACAGGTGTGTCTTATCCATTAACAGCTGGTTCATTTGTGCTGCCAGGCGCTCATGGACTGTAGTTAGTTTCTTTAGCAAGTATAGGTGTTATTTATGTCAGAGCCTGGCGGTGTCCAACTCTTCATATTTGAGACTCTTTCTTGGACGTCTGTGTAGCCCAGTCTATAAACGACTATGGCCATGAATAAATAGTTTTAAAATATACAAATAATTAAAAGTTCATTTACAGTTTTTTAATACATTTCATAAGTGAGTCATGTTAAAACAACAGCTGACAAAAATAGCTGTTTGTTAATGAAGCTGTATACAATTTAAATGTGTTTCTGTGCACTGCAGCATTTCATTTTTATATTAATATATTTTAAAGGACTGTGATATGGTGTTGCAGAATGAGTGTGTGAGTGAGCGTGTCTCAGTCTTTTGGTTACTGAGATTTAGAAACATTGCTTCCATGAGTAATTTTGGATTTGTTTAAATGTGCCGTGCAGAGACACTTACTACTTATTTTTTACTTTTATTTTCGTTCATCTGAAACTTTAAGAGCACTGAAAATATCAGTTTCTGTTAACTAAAGACCTTTTTGGGGGGGTTTATAAGTGTTGTGTATGAGTTATTTATGTTTCATGTAAGGTTTTTCCCTAATTAACAAGTTTGACTCAGAGAAAGATGTTTCAGTGATGCATAACAAAACATTTCTTAGTGGGATTAAATGCCAGAGGGTTGTATCAAGTTTTGCATATCAAGAAATAGAAACTCAAAATGTATTTCTTAAATAAAGACCTGTTTCTGCAAAAGATATATTTTGAATTAGAGTGTTATTTCTTTAATTTGTGATTTGTGATATGAAAAAAAAACAGATTACAAATGAAAAAACTGAATATAAAGTAAAATTAAATAATTGCAGTGCTGACCGTTAAATTACACAAACTCTGTATGAAGAAATATGCTTCAATGCAGAGGGACATTTTGGACCAGAGTGTTAGGCACTGTGATTCAACACAACCAAAATAATCATGCACCAAAAAAATAAAAAAAAGAACATATTTTTGGAAAAACTGTCGCCAGTGTCTCCACTAAAGTTTTAGAAACTTGCAGAGTTTATATCAAGGAACATTGAAGGTGTTCTGGAGGCTCATTGTGGTCTGTCTCCTTCCATTCAGAGACTGCATAAACAATTGCCAGTGCAGATATACTATCCACTGTTCTTACACTAGTGAGCTGCCATATGTCACCACAGAGAAAGTCTGACAAACACAATCAATAGCACTGCATTGTAGTTGGTGAGACACAGCCAATTGGCTGGTCAATATGTGCCAGGAGAAAGGTAGACGATGGAGAGAAAACAAGGAGGAAGAAAGGCAGTGACGGTGAAATTAAAAACAAATGGCATAAGAGGAAGGGCATCAAGCAACACACAAATTACTCTAGAAGAAGAGCAGTGTGGATTAATATGATATTGATACAGCTGAGCAGTATCAATACCTGCTAATTAACATGTTGAGCAGTTGGTAGAATTAGTGTGAAGACGGCTGTGGTCTGCCATGTACCGTGACTTCCAATTAAGAATAAGCCCTGGAGAAGGCTACTCCTCGCCAGCTATGTAATTGGCTTCTCTCTGAAGGAGTGGTTTTCATGGTGTATTAATCAACTGGCCATGAGTGGGAGGGCACGGGGTCTCCCTAGCATAGTGACAGGGGTGTCTTTTACTAAATGTAATGTTCGATGAGCACCTATTATGTGTACCTTTTACGTGAAAAAAACAGATGGCATCCTTGCTGAAGTACTGAAATTACACATTACACATAGCGATCTTTACAAACAGGCACAGGCAAATTTCCCCATAGACATTTACACGGTCGCACATATTCATATCTGAACCATCTGCAGAAATTGAGTGCAATCTGTCTGTATTACTATGAAAGACTGAAAATGGAGCCAAAAGACCACTGGACTTTTAAAGCTCTTAGTTATGTTAACAGTATCATGGCTTTGTGGCAAGTGGTGGCATGGTGTACAGTGGCTAGTGCATCATGCTATTCCCTGCAGTCGTTATGATAATAGCTTATTATTCAAAATAGTGAGTGACCTGACAAAAATCTATGATTGCTTTGCAGCTAAAATACCCTGACACAGTAATTATGGTCCTACTACAGTGAGATACCTCCAGGTAGCCTGGTAATTCCACAAATACCGGTTTCCTGGACAGAGCAAATGGTTTGCCTATTTAGTTAAGCCACCTAGAGCCATACAGAACTCTCAGTGCAACACTATTTGACAACAGTGCACTGCTGGGTTCCTACCTTATTGGTTTCATTAGGCTTTCAGTGCATGAACAGTACCTGAGTGGCCCAGGTCAATGATGTTTAATGTGTTTGAGTTCCTTCACCTTTTCTCTATCATCATACATTCTACAAAAACAGTAAACAACCCTTGCTGTAATGATTGTACTAGCCTGACACGGAAACAGGGTCATTATTATTCATAGAGGCAGACCTTGAGAGCTACAATGGAGCAATACACAAACAGTGCAGCAGTGATTTGCTCATACAGCTCTTTGTGTCAGTAAAACACACATAACGCATACATAACATAATCGTGTACATCACCATATACTGAATAGAAATAATCAGTTTTTATGAGGATACTTCCTGCTTACTATCTTTGTTACTTACAGCAACATGGAAAACAGTCAGCGTTAATAATTCATCTTATAGTTATCAGATTAAAACAAAACCTAGTCAGGTCTTAACTCTGTTATATGTACAGATGGGAAGAGGCAGTGATATAAATGAACAGTACAATAATAACCCAAATAATTAATAAACATTGTCCCAAATATGCTGTTTGAGTTTTTGAATCTTTTAATTAGTTCTGCTCATGATTTTTAATTTTATTTTTATTGGTAATTCTGTTTCTCTATTCCTAAAGATGTTTCATCTAACCAGGGAAACTTGTGATGTGTGTTTTTTCTATTGCATTGTATTGCAACTTTTTATTTGGAATACATAGACTGCATCCTGACTCAGTTGTAGAGTTGGTGTACACATTGCTGAATAATGGTGTGTAAGATTTAAAATAATTTAAAACTGGACCCCGAATGGGATCATTTTAATGTTAAATTGAACCAGTTTTAAAAACAGATCAGTCATGCAGTCATGAATAATATACTGCCTCTTGTTTTATTATATTTTATTATACTGCAGTTTGTTCCCTGTCCTATGTTGTCTCTGTTTCCTTCTATGTTTCTTAATGTGTGAATTTACTGTACAGATTTTGTATGCTTTTGAGTTTTCTCTGTTTGTGGTTCAACATCCCAACAAGGGACAGACCTTGTAAATTAGCTAAGGATATAAATAATGTGGTGAGTGGCACAGTTCATGTAACATGTGTGTCTCTTTCAAAATAAATCATAAACAAAAAACAGTTAACATGACTGATTTTGAGTTTTAGAATAGCAGCTATGAAACACATGATTTGACTTGTAACTATGACTCTATTTTCACCTGTCTGAAGTGTATTTAAGCACATGTTGTGATTTAACATTAGATCCTGAGTGATCCTGTCTCCATGCAGGCTTTACCAGTTGTGTAGTTTGGTTTTAGAGACCCCAAGGCAGACCCAGAACCCACTGGGCAGATTGCATATCTTGTCTGGACTAGGAATGCCGTGTGAGAAGGACTGGGGAGAAGGATGTCTGGAATACCTCGCTCTGCCTACTCCCACTGTGACCCGACTTCAGATAACCAGGAAGATGCATGTTGTTCTTTCAATCCAATACTGACACATTAAATATCAGTTGTCAAATTAAATCATAAATGTAGATTGTGGGACTAGTTGTAGTAGTTAGCTATGGATGCTAGTGTGACTGCTAAAATTATATTTCCATTCCATATTTCCATTTCCATTTCTTGAGTTAACATGTTTTTATTATAGTTTTATTGTATTAGGTGAAATATTGAAAGTTTACCTTAAATTTGAAATGATTAGGTGAAAGAAAAGTTTACATTTTATTCACCTGTGACCTCCAGGGGAACAGTGTCCTGCTCGTCATTAATGCCCACCACCACCTCACAGCGATATAGACCAGAGTCGCTAGAACGTAGCCCGGTCAGAGCGAGACTAGCATTGTAGCGGTTCTTACTATAACCAGGCAGTGTTACACGACCCTGGAAGGCCTTCTTCACCTGAGGGGCGGAGAAAGAGAAACAATAATGGTAATAATGGCTAAATTACAGGCGAGTCAAGCATTTACCAATGGTATGCCTTTGTATTTACTGTACCTTGACCACATTGTCTTTGGCCACCAGGACCGACTGTTCCTTCTGCAGACCATCAGAGCCTCTTTGGCCCCAAACCTTAGTCCATTTGATCCTGGGGGGCTCATGGAATGAACTGGGACTGGGGCGGAGGGTGAAGAGGCAAGGGAGCAGAACCGTTTTAGAAAGTTCCTCACTTATGGTCTGATGGGTAACCTTCCGCATATTCACCACTGTGTCGGCATTGGTTAAGCCTGAGGAGAGGAGAAGAGAGGAGAGGAAAGGAAAGGAGGAATGAATCAATGTTAATTTGTATATGAAGTGACAGAATGTTATTTTTCATTACACTGAAAAGGTTTTTCTTAATTGCTTCTTTTAGAGGCAAGCACGTCTTTTCCTTTTAAGTCTTTTCCTTTGGCCCATCTTCTAATGGAGTAGAAGGGGAAAAAACACAAGAACATTGTGTCTCTGTGATTATTGATTATCCATCATTGATCCAACAGACTATTATCTTGATGTCTGACACTGGGAGGCATATATATAAAAGATTTCAAAAGTCCATTCATGAACCATACATCAAACATGGATATGAATTATAGGATTAATATTACACACCTATTTGCAGGTTAAAGCATCACCATCAGTCCCATAAAGATACAAATATTTTATCCTAAATACAGGGACAGAATTTTATTAAAAGATATGATTTTTAGAAAAGCCATCGTGTTGAGCAAAATCCTGCAAAGTTCTGTTGTTACTGATGTTTATTCTGTCAGCCAGCGTAAAACTCATTTCACAATGGTTGAGTTTTTTTAATACACGTCATATATTTTTATGCTCTAATCCTGTGTCACCTTCACTGAAAAGACAGAGGTGGCTCATTTACATTGTAGAGGCGAAACAACTTGCAAACAGCAATACAGCTTACCACTGCTGAGCTTTATCGTCTTCTTTGTATCTATTTTGCACAGTGTATAAATGAAGTTTACCTGTAAACTCTTTACCCTGATCTGACTCTTTTATAACTCCCTTATCAGTCACTTTCTTTCTTCTCATTTCTAAAAACACTGACAAAAATGCTGCTGTCTTATCTAATTTGCCCCAAAGCCAAGAAACACAGCATTCATTTTCAGTGCGCAATTCTGTTTACACAGCATCTGATGGCTGGATTAATGACATTTCTTTCGGCTGTGCCTGACTGAGCACCATGGCTCCAGTAGGGTTTTTTGTTTGTTTGTTTTGCTTTTTTTGTTTTTGTTTTTCTTATTGAAGAGAGTTGTTCCTTCCAAATATGAGATCATGTAAGATTTGGGTTTTGACTGACTGGAGGACTGAGTGTGAGATGAACAGGTGTGTTAGTGCAGCGCCACAAGTAATGAGGGTGGTGTGGTGGACTGTTATAGTGAAGAAAGAGCTGAACAGGAAAGCAAAGCCTTTGATTTATTACTTATGGTCATGAGCTTTGGGTAGTGACTAAAAGAAAGAGATCGCAGATACATTAATTTCCTCCGCAGGCTGGCTGGGAACAGCCTTAGAGCCGCCACTGCCTTGTTTCAAAACACACCACATGATATGGTGCAGGCCTCTAATCAGGATTCCTCCAGGGCATCCTCCCTTGGAGGGAGTCTGACCTGGGAGCGTCACTGGATTCCCAGGAAGAACAGGAAAATACAGATGTTTTGTTAATTGTTGGGAAAAGGACAATACCCTCGTTAGCTTTCTGCCACTGTAACAACTATAATTAATTACATTGACATTTCAATCACGTCAGCTGAGCTTTAGTTTTTATGCTAAAAAGCATTAGATTATCATGTTAGAAATTAGCCTAAAATTATCCAGTCCTGCGAGCATGGATCATCCTATTGAAAGCGTCATGAAATGCAGGAACACCCATGTTTATAGAGGTGGCGTAGAGGTGGAGTCCAGGTGAGACTGTGGTTGTTTTGGAAGCGTGGATTTGCTGGAAAATATCAACATTCCCTTGTGTTTAGCCTGGTGCCTATGACTCATCCCCACCACTGAATTTTCACGGGAAGATGTGTTGTCTTCATCGGGTCTGACTCTCCTGCAGCTGTGGTAGCCTCCCCTGTGGTGAAAGAACTTTATGGGTGCAGTGGATCAACCCCGGCTGTCTTCAGTGGGGACCCCAGCTTCAAGTCCTTTCAGGATGGTGCTCATGAATGGGCACTCTATCTCAAATAAGTCATTTTGTTTTGAATGATTATGTTCTGTCCAAGGACCTGGATTTCCTATTTATGACTAAAGGTTGGCAGAGGGAGATGGATCACGCCCCACTTATAGAACTGTGTCCTACTAATTACAGATTCTTCATCTCCCCGTGCTCTTCAGGACACAGTGGAGGTCTGGCTGCAATTTTCAAGAGTAGCTTTTGTGCCGATGTTTTCATCTTTTGAGTCACAGATCTTAAAAGTTGGAAGAGATAATTCATTTTATTGTGTTTTAATTTGCTGCCCACCTGGCCAATGCACCTCCTTCTTGAAGGAATTTAGTGACTTTCTGTCCTCCACACTGAAACTGGCAAGACTCATTATTGGAGATTTTAACTTTCACATTGATGATATGTCAGATAAACATACTGAAAATTTTATAAAACTGATGGAATCTTTCAATCTGACTCAACATGTGTCTATCCCTACGGATAACCAAGGATGCATTTTAGATCTTGTTTTTACTCTTGGTTTAAACATTGATTCTCTTTATTCAGAGGATATTTTATTTCTTATCATGTTTATATTAATTTTGATTGTTCCACATGTGTTTTGTTCACGCATTTTAATCACCTTTGTGCAGATAAATTTACAACTGCTTTCAATTAAGAGGAGGTTTTTACTTCAAATGATGTAAATATTTTAGTTGACGCTTTTAACCATCAGTGTCTCTCTATTTTAGATTGTAGAGCAGCTCCTTTTAAAATAAGAAAGGCTACTTTTAACAATTCCTCCCCTTGGATGAATGACAGTATTCGCTGCTTGAAACGTACCAGTCGTAAAATGGAGCGTCTTTGGAAAGCAACAAAGCAAAATCCACCTAATTAATTTAAAGGAACTTATATTTTCTTTTAATAGCATGTTGAAGGATGCAAGGGCTGCTTATTTTTCTCAGTTGATTTCTAACAACAGACGATATCCAAAAATGTTTTTTTGACACAATCAAACACATTGTTACACCTGCCTGTCCTGCCACAGCCATTCAGTCTAATGAAGACTGAAAACTTTTAATACTTTTTTATTTGGAAAGTTAATGATATCAGACCTAACATAAATCCTTCCTCTTGTTCAATTGATGGTGCACCGAAATTTCTATTCCAGAAGGTTTTCTACACCACTGGGCCATGTGCATTAACAGTAATTAACAGATTAACTGGTTACTGGCTCTGTCCCTGATATTTTAAACATGTTGTTATTCATCCCCTATTAAACAAGCCTAATCCTGATCTTTCTCTCCCTCAGAATTTTAGACCAATTTAAAAGTAGCCTTTTATTTCAAAAATCTTGCAAAAAGTCATAGCCAAGCAAATATTATTTTAACTAAATATAATGTTCTCGATAAGTTTCAGTCTGGGTTTCATCACCTGCACTCTACTGAAACTGCACTCTACTGATGCAGGTAAATACTCTGTTCTTGTAGTCCTAGTTTAACGGTAGCGTTTGACACAGTTTATCACAGTATTTTAATTGACAGGTTAAGCACATAGGGGAGCATCTCTGAGTCAGCCTTAAATTGGTTTTCATCTTACAGAAGTTTCTCAGTTGCTGCTGATACTTTTGTATCCTTATCTGTCACTTTGTCCTGTGGTGTTTTGGGACCTGTTTTGTTTACTCTGTATTTACTACCTTTCAGAGACATTTTGAGCACCTTTAAAGAGATCTCATATCATTGTTATGCAGATGATATTCAACTGTACATTCTTCAGGACTGTGTTGATACTATAAAGAACTGGATGACTGATAATTATCTTTCACTCAACGCTCAATTATCGTTCACTCCTGACAGCTTTGTTCCCACTGTGATCAGTAACCTTGGTTCATTATCATCGCTGGTTCAATCAAATCCGAAATTTAGGTGTTACATTTGACGAGACTTTTAGTTTCGAAAGACGTGCTAATAGCCTTGTGCGATCCTGTTTTTTTTATTTGCGAAATACTGCCTTTCTTAGTCAAATGGTGTCCAAATCTGAATTGGAAATGATTATTCATGCTTTTGTCTCCTCACAATTGGATGACTGTAATTTGCTGTACATTGGTCTCAATAAGTCATCTTTGGATCACCTGCAGTTGGTTCAAAATGCAGCTGCCAGGCTAATTAATCAATCCCTTATTGTAAGTGGTTTCGTGTGACACCTATTTTGTCATCTTTACACTGGCTCCCCATGAAGTTCAGACTTCAGTTTAAGATCTTGTTGATCACTTTCAGAGCTCTGCATGGTCAAATGCCTGCTTACATTAGTGAGCTATTACACCCATACGTCACGTACAGACCACTGAGGTCTTCTGACCAAAATATGTTGATGGTTCCTCGCTCTAAATGAAATGAAAACTAAAGGAGACTGTGCATTTGAGGCTGTGGCTCCTAAACTTTGGAATGCACTACCTTTATACCTGAGATCTGTGGACTCTACTGAATCTTAAAGAGCAGCTCAAGACCTATTTGTACAGGCTTGCTTTTAACTACTGGTTTGTGTGTTTTTTTTTTACTGTGTATTATCATTTTTTTTCTTTTAGGGTTGTGAAGCACTTTGTGATTTTTATCTAGAAAGGTGCTATATAAATAAACTTTACTTAGTAACTTACTTAGAAACTGAGCTGAGACAAAGGTGAGAGTGACAAAGAGACAGAATTTACCCCCCATGTATCCACGGACGTATGAGCATGTGAATGTTAGGTTAAAAGTGCTTAAGTATAAATAAATTAATGTGTGTGAATGAAGTTTGTAGCAAGAAAGTGCTTTGAGTAGAAAAGTGCTATAGAAATACTAGTCAGTTTTAACATAAAGAAAGAAAATGAAGGATTAAGAGACTCTATAAATGCAGTCACTACAACTAAAATACAACAAGAATTATAATGCTGAGAAATAATTGAAACTCAAACCCCAACAAGAATCCTACGAAACAAAAAACTAAGAACCCTAAGACCAAAAGAAACCCTAAAGCAAACAGAAAGCACCTAAAAATAAATAAGAAATCAAGACTTCTAAAACTCTTCAAAAACTGGGAACAAACCAGGGATCATAGAAATTTCCCTTATTAATAACACATTTTTTTAAAGCTTCCCTGTGGTGTCAGTCAGACAGAAAATAATTAGAAATATTATTTCACGTGCAGAGAACTTGAAGACCTACTGTACATCACCCAGGTAAAGCTGCTGCTAAGAATGAGCGACAAAAGAGAAGAAAAGATGAAAAGCAAATAAAAAAAACTGAACACAGCCAAGGATTGGGAAACATACAGTAAAGTGGAGAAAGTGTGCCTACTAAATTCCTTTTATTAATGTCACTTTCCTCTGTCTTGCTCCATTCCTATTTGACTGAATCCATGTTAAAGTGTTACACGCTATAAGGGCAGCCTGTCCTGTCTGTAATTAAACAGCATATTTCTGGAACAGTGCTTTTTCCACTGATCGCAGGCACACCGCTGTGTGAGTTGCTCAACCTCTCTGTCCTTCTCCCACCTCTGTAATTTTTCTTCCCATCTCCTGACATTCTATTTTCCCTCTTCATCCCCCACAGTATGACCACCTGCCAGCTTTAGAGATAAGCATTTCAGCTCACTCTTTCTTATTTTTTTTATCTGGAAATCTAAGTTTTTATTCCATCTATGTATGAAGATATACTCGTTTTTGTTTTTGTTTAATTTTCAGGATTTGACCTTCCCCAGCCATTCTGGAAAAATTCACTTACTCCACAAATCTGATTCAACTTTGAATCGGTTGTCTCGTCTTTGATAGCCAATGAATACTGCCAACAGGGGAATATGATGTGCATATGTGTGTGTAGGTGTGTGTGTTTGTGTTTGTGTTTGTATGTGTGTGTGTGTGTGTGTGTGTGTGTGTACGTGCGTTGGGAATGTACTCACATGTGAAAAAAAATTTCATCTCTTATTTACTATTCATGGAACATCAAGTGCATACCCTCCGCTCAGGCACATGAACATGCACCTACACACACACACACACACACACACACACACACACACACACACACACACACACACACACACACACACACACACACACACAAAGCATGCTGCCACTTTTCAGTCCTTACTGGATAGTTAATGTGCCTTTGAACACATAAAAATGTGTGTGATTAGCTGTCATTGCTCATTCCTGCAGCCCTTATCCTGTTGCAGTTGCTCAAGCTAAGAGGATGAGTGCCTCTTCCCTGATAGCTTAACATCAGCCCTCCCATCACATTTTCACCTCCCTGCAGATGCATAAACACACATTAATGCCCACTTCTCTGCTTCTCCCGGTGACATCGTCTTAGACAAATGCTACTTGTTTAACTCCCTCACCAACGTTGCTATGTTGCTCTGCATGGCAGCATCAAACAGGATTTGCGCTCAGAAATGGCCTCTCGTTTTGCACTCAGGAGGCGTTCAGCCCCTCAAGTGAGGTGACCTGTGAAACAAAATGCATGAAGCTTTCGAAAACAGAAAGATAAGAGACAGGGGGAGGTGAGGGATAAATAAGCAAAGCAAAGCAGGCTGTCAACTCTTAACATATACCATTCTGTTACTACCACAAATCTCAAACTGGGATAATCTCCCTCTTCTACTTTTGGCTGCTCTCTTTAGGGGTCACCACAGCAGATCATCTGCCTCCCTCTCACTCTACCCCTAGCATCCACCTCTGTCACACCAACCCTCTGCATATCTCCTTCACTACATTCCCTACTACATGAATCTTATCTGTGGTCTTCCTATTTTCCTCCAGCCTGGCAGCTCCATATTCAACATCCTTTGCCCAATATATCCCCTATCCCTCCTCTGCACATGTCTAAAGCATGTCAACTTTGCCTTTTTACCTTTTTCCCCACACTGCTCAACCATAGCTGTCCCTCTGATGCACTCATTTCTAATCTTGTCCATCCTGGTCACTCCGAATGAAAAACGTAACATCTTCAACTCTGCCACCTCCTGCTCGACCACCTGTCTTTTTATGAGTGCCACCATCTACAAACCATACATCATGGCAGGTTTCGCTACCATCTGGTGAACCTTCCGTTTCACTCTTGCTTCTTTCTTTCTGTCATACAGCACCCCTGACACTGTCTGCACTCTTTTCTTCACCTCTGCTGTGCACTGTTCATTGCATTGGATGGTTGACCCCATATATTTAACTCATCTGCCTTCACTACCTCTGCTCCTTGTATCTTCACTGCACGTCTCTTTCTCATTCACATATGCATTCTGTTTTGCTTCTGCTGACTTTCATTCCTCTTCTCTCCAGAGCATATCTCCACCGCTTCAGGCTTTCTTTCACCTACTCCCTACACTCACTAAAGATCACAGTGTCATTGGCAAACAGCCAAGTCCACAGTGACTTCTGACTGACCTCAGCTGTCAGCCTGTCCATCACCATTCCAAAAAAGAAGGGGCTCAGAGCTGATCCCTGATGTAATCCCACCCCCAAATTGAACCCATCTGTCACTCCTACTGCACACCTCACCATATCTCTCTGTCCTCATACATGTCCTGCACCACCCTCACTTCTCTGCCACTCCTGACTTCCTCATGCATTACCACAATTCTCCTTTTGTCACCCTATCATATGCTTTCTCTAGCTCCACAAAGACAGTGCAACTCCTGACCTTCTCTATACTTCTCTATCAACACTCTCAAAGCAAACATCACATCTGTAGTTCTCTTTCTCGGCATGAAGCCATACTGTTGCTCACTAATCATCACCTCTCTTCTTAACCTAGCTTCAATAATTCTTTCCCAGAACTTCATGATATGACTCATCAGCTTTATTCCTCTGGAGTTATTGTAGCTCTGCACATCACCCTTGTTCTTGAATATTGGTATCAGTACACTTCTTCATTCCTCAGGCATCCTCTCACGCTCCAAGATTAAACAATCTGGTCAAAATGTCCACTGTCTTCTCACCTAGACGTCCCAGTACCGCCACACATATGTCATCTGGACCAACTTCCTTTCCACTTTTCAGACTCTTCATAGCTGCCCTCACTTCCTCCTTAATATTACTAATGCTATCTTTCCCCCATCTGCCCTCCTCTCTGTCTTATTTTCTTCATTCATAAGCTCCTCAAAGTACTCCTTCCATCTTCTCAAAACATTCTCTTCACTTGTTAGTACATTTCTATTGCTGTACTTGACCACCCTAACCTGCTGCACATCCTCAAACTCAGATTTATAAAGACTTTTATTTACAGTCATTCACTCATGTTTTTCCCCTATAGAAACCTTTAGTGAAGCCAAGATTTGACACTGAAAGAGCCCCTTTTTTTGTTAAGAATCATGGAAATGACTTCAGGCACTTTCACCTAATCCTGATTCCCATCATTGTTATGCTGCTTAATAAGCAATGTTTTGCTGGAAACTTTTATTACAGCTTTAAATGGCGTGATGGGAGTAGATGTGCAGGAAATTAATTCAGCTCTGAATTTTTTTTTATTTGATAGCAGCACCAATGTATTTTTGCACTGACAGAAGAAATGGCAGATGGGATTTAAAAGATAAATAAGAACAACTGCCTCAACCATAACGCGGTGCAGGATCATGACTGTGGAAGGAGTTAAGAAAAGGGAAATACACAAACAAAGAATGGAAATAGAAAAAAGCTGGGGGTATGTGTAACAGCAAAATTGAAGTGATGTGATGTGGAAAGGGAGTCAAGAGGATATGATGGAAAAGGTAGACATGTACTGTTATGATTCAGCAGGAGGTGTGTAAAGATTGACATAGTGACACATTCATGCTCACACACACACACAAGCACAAACAGAGGCTCACTTAAAGAACACATCTTTCAGAAGAGGCTATCAGATTCCATTCCCTGCTGTCGCGCTTTATGCTTTATCCCCCTCGAGGATGTGGCACTCATCTTTGATTGTCACACGCTCACGGAGGCGCCCCTCTAGCCAGCACACATTCCCAAACACACACAAATAGAGTGAAACACAGTCCCAGAAGACAATCAACCTACAATTTCTAAAGTACCTTGCCTAAAGCTTGCACCGAGCAAAAATAGGCAAATTTATTCTTTTAATTGGCTCGCCATTTTCTTGCCAAGTTCCACCTGCATAAACACCATTTGGGTAACACTGCCTACTTATGTTGCCAGTGGTGATACAGTGCTTTAAATGGAGCCAACCAAGCTTTACAATCAAAATCTCATTGACATTCTCCCTCCCCCTCTCACTCTTTCTGTCCACTTTATTTGGACAAATGTTTATCTTTGTTTCAGAGCCATTGCTCCAATTTGCACAAAGAAATTAAATAAAATCAATTGCAGATTCACTTCTTCACAAAAGCCTAAATTACACCTTGAAGGGGACTGGGGGAATTTTGAAAAAAAAAAAGGAGAAAAAAAAAGAAAAACAACAACATTGCTCTCTTCCTCCATGGTAATGAATGTAAACAAGCAAGGGTGCCGGTGCCACCTCTATCTGAAATCTGCATTTAGATGGAAATGTTGTCACAAGCATAACCCACACAAGGCTCTTTTGTTTGGTTATCTATCCTTGTTTCATATTTCTCTTTGTCAGTCTTTTTCTAAACAAGGCTCATCTGGCTGTGAGGTGATAAAAAGGGAAAGAAATCCTGAATGTCAATACAAAAATGCTGAAAAAGGGCACGAGTGCTCAGTAAAACTTCTCCACTGGAAACAGTGGATTGCAAAGTCCAAGGTGCTATGGAGGACTCTTCTAAATGTTAACAGGTGATCTTTTACTGACCTCATCTTGTGTCTTTGTCTGTACGAGTATGAGAAGGGCAAGGCGTAACAGGACACATCCCGCAACGCTTCCCGGAAGCTCCACTTCCTGCAGCTTGCAGATAGAGCTTAGATTTTCCCATTTTCTCACTGCTGGTTCACAGTGGCATCAGCGTGATCGTCACCATTGGCCCATCTGTCTTTCCATTAGAGGTGCTCTCGAATTATTAAACACAGTCGGAGAGCCTTTATGTGGCTGGCACAGAGCCGCACACAGACACAGGGTGGGCGGTAATGGCATTTTCACTGTAATAGGAGCACAATTGAGAACATCATTCCTTGTTCTCTCCCTCTCTTTCTTATTCTTTCTCCCTTTCTTTCATTCCAAGGGGCTTGCAATGGGTTTTCCAAAGATAAAGCCTGCTTTGTCTTCAATTTACCCACATCGCAGCTGCCAACCTGCCAGTCAAGAGCTCCCGGGACTGATGGAGTGTATCCTCTGCAGTCGTCGCCACTCCACTCCTGCTGCCTGCGTGCCAGCTGATTATATGTTTGTGTAAGTGGGTGTTTGTGCAGAAATGTGTGTAGGTCATAAATCATTACAGACGAGCTGTCTGACAGAGTCATGCCGCTATTTGTTGATCACTGTGTTAAGAAATGACAGCTGATACAATGCATACAACTGCACTGCAGCAGACTTGGCTTCCACCTGGAATGTGATGGAGGTGGTTGAACATACAAGGACAGTTCAATTAATTAAAGGTTTCAATTAATTTAATTGGAATAGATGAAGCATTTACAAATAATTTCTATAAGGTTATCTTGAATTTAATAATTACCTCAGATGTGCATCTGTTGACTTCCAAATAGATTTTCTATTGCACTTTTACTCAAGTTTTTATTTATTATCCAATTATACTGTACAGGACACGCTGGGGAGATTATATCTCTTGGCTGGCCTGGGAACGCTTTGGGGTCCCTCCGGATGAGCCTCCGGTGGAGGTGGCTGGAGCGAGGGAAGCCTGGGCTTCTCTGCTTAGGCTACTGCCCCCGCGACCCGGCCCCAGATAAGCGGAAGAGAATGAATGGATGGATGGATGGATGGATGGATGGATGGATGGATGGATGTATGGATTTATACTGTATGCTGATGATGAAGTGCATCCAAACTGCACTACTGTGTTTACTGTTGGGTAGTCTAATTAATAATAATCAAATCACAAATTATTTATTAACTATATACTTTGTATGTAAAATAACAAGCGACAGGTACTCCACTTTAAAGTAAAATGAGATTGACGTGGACCTCAAAACTCACTCAGCTATACAGCTGTTTTCCCAAAACCCTTGTATGAGGGAACAGTTCCATTTAAAAATCTTTCCTAAGAAATTTCCTTAACCTCCTAAAATTATCATACAAAAATATATTTATGTATATTCTACTGTGATGAAGTTTTTGCTGGTACACTATAAACACAGAGGGAAAACTAAACAAAAAAGGGTAAAACTTTTTAGAACAAATAGAAACTGTATAAGTTTTGCCTTCTGTGTGGATAAAACATTTCAAGGACAGTGGTGGTAAGTGGGGGTTAGTCTTGTTTTTGTGAGATCATATCTTTATTGTTTTGGGGTTTTCTTTGCGGGATGTGAAGAAATGCATCCTTTGAAAAAGACCTTGGATGATGCACAAAGACAAATGGAGAGAATAAGGGCCGTGGCGAGAAAAACATGAAAACGGCGGTGGCTGCTCTTAAGCACTGACATGCTATCGTTTAGGAAGAGCATAAGAAAAAAAGCTGAGGCTGATGCCGCCCCGACCAAGCCAAGAAACGATAACCATGGCAACAGAGGTGCCACAAATGCAAAAAAGGCGGGAAGGAGCTTCTGATTAGGGCAGACACACACACACACACACAAATTTTAACTGTGTGTGTTGTGGGTGGCCTCTTCAAAGAGCAAATCTGATGCTATGTACTGTATAATGTAAATTAAATGAAGAGGCTGGTTTCCTCATTTTTCCATCATGTTTGATCACTGATCTGTTTCACTGCAGTGCAGCTGCGTTACCCTTGCAGGAAGTACACAGTGTCATGTGCAGAGACACACATACTCTAAAGATACACAAGCAATCGGATGTACTAAGCCAACCAAAGGCACACCAAGTTTTATGTGTGTGTGTGTGTGTGTGTGTGTGTGTGTGTGTGTGTGTGTGTGTGTGTGTGTGTGTGTGTGTGTGTGTGTTTGTGCATTCATGTCACCTCTCTAAGCACACCAGATCTGCCAGGCAGACTTCACGCAGCGTTTGGAAATAATGTCTTCTTGCTGACATTCTCTCTCTCATGATATCTTCCCCCAAAACATCCCTTCAACTCCCACTTTTTCCAGGAGTCCTCCTCAGCTCCCTAATGTTTTTTTTTCCCTTTATTGTGCTCTCTTCTTTCTTCTCCATCCATCTGTGGAGTTTGTGGTCTTTTTAATACACCACCTTTGCTTTTCTGTCTAACCGACTTCTTTCTTTCTTATCTCCTGCTCCTCATTTCTCTCAGTCCAGCTTTTCTTTGAGGAGTTCCTAATCCTATTTCAAAGCTAGACTAAAACTAATGAAAAGTAGCCTTTGGAAACTAAAAGTAATGTGACAGACAGGAAAATGTATAAATGCACTAATTACAAATTTTGCTGCATGACTTAATGAACACCAGTCATCTGCAGACATATGTTTGTTATTTGTAAAATGTATCCTCTGCAAAAAATATTTCTTTTCCAGAAACTGAATCAGCTGCTTGACATGTCGTACTAATGAGCAGCCTCTTGCATTTTAGGTGCTTTATGTCTCTGCCAGAAATGTTTGCTAATGTTACCAGCTGTGGGAAGGAAAAAAGATTGACTGTGGAAGGAGTTAAGATTGAAGATAGAGTGACTCCATAGTCTTAGCAAAAATGAGACCGAACAGATGAGACAAATCAGGAAAACATTTCTGATATTTAGACATAGACTAAGCTAATGCTGTGTCAGTGATACAATAATATACAATGTGGATATACAATAATAGTCAGTGTTATGTTCAGTTTGATATACTGTCTGAAATGAATGCAATATTGACTTTGGCTGCCAGTCATCTATTTGTTCCCCTAAATGATACCTGGACAAATCTTTTTATGTTAATCTTAAAAGATATTTCATCTGCTTGTCACTAAACCCAGACAGTCAGTGCTCTGTTGAACAAGTCAGTCTTCTGAATGATCACACCAGTCTGCAGTGGAGAGCAGAGTTGGCAACAATAATATCAAGTGAGAAAAAATAATTGTGATGTCATAACTGTGTTCAAACAGCCAGAGTTTGGGAACTAAAGATGGATTTATTTTGCAGTGTGGGAATTTATCTAATGCACATCTGTTATAATTAAGCCCTTGATAAGCTAACAGAGTGGTGATTGAACTGGTTAGAGCTAGGTAACTTTTTTGGTATGAGATGATTTATGTATTCAATCAAGATGCAATCATGAAAGAGAAAAACCATATATGGTCTAAATTTGAACAATCACCTCTTCAAGGTGGCCTCCATGTGCATTTCTGGACTGATTTTAGTGCTGCTGCTATTTCCAAACTGCTCCCTGGGAGTCCCAGTGTGACCATTTATACATGATCAGCTGAAATTTCACCACGGAGAAACTTTCACAGAGAGAAAATATCAACTTTTGTGTCAAACTAACGCAAGAGCATTATTGCTGATGATGACAGCTGCGTCTCTAGCCAGACACAGACACAGAATTGCAGTGTCCAAGCCCCAAGACAGTGCATCAGGTCAGGAGCACGAGCAGGGCATGCCCTTCATTTTTCTGACTTTTATGAAATGTGCACAATGTACATGTGTAACTTTAAGATATTTTCAGTGACCTGTACTATGCATAGGGCTGCACAATAAACAGAATTCTCACAAAATAACTTTTCCTTAATAGAAATATGAGACATGGTCAATATAGTCAAGTAAGTCAATAAAGCTCAGACTGCACTGAACCAACCATGTGGTTGGAATAGAGTTAAAGCCACGTCACCCACAGAGTGTAGGAGGAACAGCCGGCAGGAGCATGTTTGGGATACTGCAGCCATACACACCAGTACATTAGGAGTGTGAATGCGATAAAAGGCAAAATGACAGCAGGAAATGTACCGAAAACAACATCCCAATGAACACAGCTCAAGGCTCATAAGACAAGGACATTGTTGAAAAGATGGGTCAGAGGAATTTGGGAATGTGGAGACATTTTGGACTTCCAGAGCAGCATACACTGCAAACGTGTCAAAAGCATGTTTCCACAAAGGCATTGTTTTTACCATCTGAAGCAGCGCCATCCTTCAAAGCACACACAATGCAAGACTTTAGAGTCCCAGACACATTCTCCTGTGCAATGCCTTACAACCAAAAACAAAGACAGTGATATCACGAAGGATTACTTTATTGTAAAAAACATAATGCCAGTAAGCCCAGTCAAAAATGTCAGATTTAAGTGCTCATTAAAGTAAATGACCCTTATTACTAACTCTCTGGCCATTTTGCCATCAGATGGCACTTTCTCAGCTATACACACAGTGGAGGCTGAACAGCTGCAAAGTGTGTCATACAACTTCACTACCACTTTGGATGTGTGGTCGAATCACACATATGATCCATATCTGAGCCTCACTGCTCATTTCCCTCACTGCTCACTTCCCTTCTTGTGCCTTTTTTTAAAAAAATGTCTAAATGGCAAAATGTGCCTTTTTAACATAAATGGATGTAAGTCTTATTTATGCTTTTCTCTGTTTACATAATTTTGTTGAAATTGTAGGATGTATACAAAATGTTTTTGTCTGTTTATTTGTGGAGTTGTTTCCAACAATTTGAAACAATTTGAATCTATACAAAAGATATTATACTGTATAGTTTATTGAGATTTTATTTTGTATCAGTTTATCCTCTCAAGGATATTCAAGTGTGTGTGAGAGTTTGCCCATCCAGTCTATATGTACAGTGCCTTGCGAAAGTATTCGGCCCCCTTGAACTTTTCAACCTTTTGCCACATTTCAGGCCTCAAACACTTTCAGTGCAGCAAACTCACTCCAGAAGTTCAGTGAGGATCTCTGAATGATCCAATGTTGTCCCAAATGACTGATGATGATAAATAGAATCCACCTGTGTGTAATCAAGTCTCCGTATAAATGCACCTGCTCTGTGATAGTCTCAGGGTTCTGTCCAAAGTGCAGAGAGCATCATGAAGACCAAGGAACACACCAGGCAGGTCCGAGATACTGTTGTGGAGAAGTTCAAAGCTGGATTTGGATACAAAAAGATTTCCCAAGCTTTAAACATCTCAAGGAGCACTGTGCAAGCAATCATATTGAAATGGAAGGAGTATCAGACCACTGCAAATCTACCAAGACCCGGCCGTACCTCTAAACTTTCATCTCAAACAAGGAGAAGACTGATCAGAGATGCAGCCAAGAGGCCCATGATCACTCTGGATGAACTGCAGAGATCTACAGCTGAGGTGGGAGAGTCTGTCCATAGGACAACAATCAGTTGTACACTGCACAAATCTGGCCTTTATGGAAGAGTGGCAAGAAGAAAGCCATTTCTCAAAGATATCCATAAAAAGTCTCGTTTAAGTTTGCCACAAGCCACCTGGGAGACACACCAAACATGTGGAAGAAGGTGCTCTGGTCAGATGAAACCAAAATCGTTGTTTGGCCACAATGCAAAACGATATGTTTGGCGTAAAAGCAACACAGCTCATCACCCTGAGCACACCATCCCCACTGTCAAACATGGTGGTGGCAGCATCATGGTTTGGGCCTGCTTTTCATCAGCAGGGATAGGGAAGATGGTCAAAATTGATGGGAAGATGGATGGGGCCAAATACAGGACCATTCTGGAAGAAAACCTGTTGGAGTCTGCAAGAGACCTGAGACTGGGACGGAGATTTATCTTCCAACAAGACAACGATCCAAAACATAAAGCCAAATCTACAATGGAACGGTTCACAAATAAACGTATCCAGGTGTTGGAATGGCCAAGTCAAAGTCCAGACCTGAATGCAATCGAGAATCTGTGGAAAGAGCTGAAGACTGCTGTCCACAAGCGCTCTCCATCCAACCTCACTGAGCTCGAGCTTGCCCCATTGTTCACGAACATCTTCAACTCCTCACTGGAGGCTTGCCACGTGCCTGTCTGCTTTAAAACCGCTACCATTGTTCCTGTCCCCAAGAAGCCAAGGATCACTGGACTAAATGACTACAGACCTGTGGCACTGACTTCTGTGGTCATGAAGTCATTTGAGCGTCTGGTGCTGTCCCACCTCAAGTCCCTCACAGCCCCCCTTCTGGACCCCCTGCAGTTTGCCTACAGAGCCAACAGGTCTGTGGACGACGCCATCAACCTGACTCTGCACTTCATCCTACAGCATCTGGACTCCCAGGGAACCTACGCCAGGATCCTGTTTGTGGACTTCAGCTCTGCCTTCAACACCATCATCCCTGATCTCCTCCAAGACAAGCTGTCCCAGATGAACGTGCCAGATCCCATCTGCAGGTGGATCATTGACTTCCTGATGAACAGGAAGCAGCACGTGAGGCTGGGGAAGAATGTCTCGGACTCCCGGACCATCAGCACCGGCACTCCTCAGGGCTGTGTCCTCTCTCCTCTGCTCTTCTCCCTGTATACCAACTGCTGCACCTCTGACCACCAGTCTGTCAAGCTTATTAAGTTTGCAGACGACATGACTCTCATCGGACTCATCTCAGACGGGGACGAGTCGGCCTACAGGATGGAGGTCAAACGTCTGGCGTCCTGGTGCAGCCACAATAACCTGGTACTGAACGCCCAGAAGACAGTGGAGATTATAGTGGACTTTAGGAAGCACACAGCCCCTCTACCCTCCATCATCCTGACTGACACCCCCATCACCACAGTGGACTCTTTTCGCTTCCTGGGAACTACCATCACCCAGGACCTCAAGTGGGAGCCCACCATCACCTCTGTCATCAAAAAGGCCCAGCAGAGGATGTACTTCCTGCGGCAGTTGAAGAAATTCAACTTGCCAGCAAGGACCATGGTGCAGTTCTATACTGCCATCATTGAGTCCATCCTCACCTCCTCCATCACTGTGTGGTACGCTGGAGCCACCACTAGGGACAAACAGAGACTACAGCGCGTTGTGCACTCTGCTGAGAAGGTGATTGGCTGTAACCTCCCATCTCTCCAGGACCTGTACACCTCCAGGACACTGGGGCGTGCAGGTCGGATCACAGCCGACCACTCTCACCCTGGGCACAGACTTTTTGACCCTCTCCCCTCAGGCAGGAGGCTACGGTCCATACGGACCAGAACCTCCCGCCATAAGAACAGTTTCTTCCCCTCTGCTGTTGGACTCATGAACAATTACCCTAAGACTGTTACCACCACCCTCCACAAACGCTGATGACCCCATGTCTATGCACCTGTCTGACTGCACTGATGTACATATTAGTGGAATATAGTCTACATTTTTTTATCTTTTAATTAGTCTCTGCACTGTATATTTTGTAATTTTGTAATATTGTGCTATAGTTATAGCTCTAATAACTCTGTATATTTGCAATTTGTATACTTGTATATTGTCTTATAGTTTTTATACTTATTTGTTTTTTTATGTAAGCACGAAGTACCGCAGCAATTTCCTAATGCTGTGAACCTGTTCACCCATATGGCAATAAAAACCTTCTGATTCTGAATCTGATTCTGATTCTGATTCTGTTTTGCAAGGAAGAATGGGCAAGAATTTCAGTCTCTCGATGTGCAAAACTGATAGAGACATACCCCAAGCAACTTGCAGCTGTAATTGCAGCAAAAGGTGGCGTTACAAAGTATTAATGCAAGGGGGCCGAATAATATTGCACGCCCCACTTTTCAGTTTTTTATTTGTTAAAAAAGTTTGACACATCCAATAAATTTCATTCCACTTCACGATTGTGTCCCACTTGTTGTTGATTCTTCACAAAAAATTTAAATTTTATATCTTTATGTTTGAAGCCTGAAATGTGGCAAAAGGTTGAAAAGTTCAAGGGGGCCGAATGCTTTCACAAGGCACTGTATTTGTGTCTGACTCCCAGGACAAAAGCCAGTGACCATATCATCCTAAGTGTTCAGGTATAGTCCCCTCACACCTAATGTAACCTTAAATCATCCCTCAAATCCTTTCTGAATCTGACTGCAACCTTTGTCCCCTCTTCCTCTTCCCTTGGCGACATTTTAATAACCCTCTCACTCTTGCCCTCTCTGTCTGAGCTGACTCCAACCAGGCCATGTCAGGCTTCACACCAACTTCCCTGAGGCTGCTGCCATGACTAATTTTGAACCTTCTGAGGCATACTGATATGTTTATCTTGTTTGGCACACAGCCAACATTTTAAAATTCATAAACATACATACACAAGTACATCAGCATTTGTACAGGAGTTCGGGCAAGCGCACACTATCGCCAATACACAGACAGACATGCGTGCAAAAAGCTCACACCTAATCTGTTCTCTCCCCACCATCTTTCCATTTCAGGACTGTCAAGCAAAGTGTCACAGGGTGAGCTTTTGTGCCACCCCTCCCAGTAGTCCTCTACCACTGACTATTTCCAGAGTCACTCAACTGGAAAAACACAAAATGCAAAGAGAAAAAAAGAAAGCGAGAACAGGCGATGTCGATGGCCCCAAAACTCCTCCAAAACTCCAAAACAGAAGTAGGGAGTGTCTACTCGCATGACATACACCCTCTGAATTGGCACGAGTGCGTTATCAGACTCCTCGGAGATGCTCTGCGTGTGTGTGTGTGTGTGTGTGTGTGTGTGTGGGGGCTAAAATAAGTTGGCTGCAACTACCTGGCAGATGTAACCTGAGGCTTTCACACAAACAAATACACACAGAGAAAGACAGAAGAGTTGGCTGCATTTTCATCATTTCTCTGCTGTGGAATCAGAGCCCTGAGTCACACAAAGGCCCTGGTGCCAGGACAGTAGATTTTTTTTTTCTTCCACAGAAGGCAGAAACAATACAACACAGAGAGCAGACGGTTGGGGAGGCCACTAAGAGCAGTGAGGGGGCGTGCAGTCTGTCCTACATACACACAAACACATGCAGATACACACAGATACACAGCAGGAGTGTACAAGGAGAGTGTATAGAGGGCAAAGAAGCAGCAAGGGGTATGGATGCTTGTATTCCATACTCTGTCCTTGTAATGGACAGATAACACTACCAAACAGACAGATAAGAATGCAATCAACCAGATTGGGCATACAGACTAACAAGACTCAGAGTTTCGTCTTAACTGTATGCATGATTTCTTTTCATACACCCAAATTGCAAGTTTCTGTCACAAAGTTCTTCTCTCATCCAAATCAAAGGTTCTTAAAGTCAGTAAAAAAAAAAAAGTCAAGTTTGGATAACTTGCTGTCACATAATGAGAGGATTAGGATCCTAAAGTCCAGCTTTTGAGCCCAATCAAAGAAAAGCTTAATGAGTTCTGTAAATTTGTATTAGAAATAAATATCTCGGAGATTTATCAAATATCAAAATCATTTCAGCATCTCTGAAATGGCTGAGAGGGTGAAAGTGAGCTTTGGAGATCTCAGATGTGATTTCTGGTTTACATCTTATCTTTTCAAGCTCCACTTGAATGGGCCATTGGGGTAATTACAAGCAGATGAAATGAACCTAAGTGGGCTGGTGGTGAAGGTCTGCCAAGCATTCACATTGTGAACACAGCTACAGAATTAACAGAAAATGGAAACATTGACAAAGAAAATGTCAGCATGACTGAGAAGAGTTAATGAGAAATGTAAAGAGATGTGCCTTTTTATCTCCTTAAAGATTTTTTGCAAATTATAGTCTGATTAGCTCATCTCTCTCTTGGGCAAATATGACTGTGTCTGGCTGCAAAACACAGAGTTTATGATGACCTAAGCCCAAAATGAAGGCTTCATAAGGCAGTGAATTTTATATTTATTGCATCAGCTATGCAATAAATAAGTGGAAGTGGATTATATGGCAATTTAGTTTAAAACAAAACAAACAAACAAACAAACAAACAAAAGAAAACCCCAACTAGATGGTGATGATGGAAATACTTATCTTGAAGCTTCAAACCCAGACCTCAGAAACCAATGGATGACATCACAGTACCTACATCCATCTTTTATCCATCTACTATCCATGCAAACTACTGAAGGATGTTTTCTGAAAACTTTGCATATGATTGTTATATGTAAAGATTCAATGGCATTAGAGTTATAATCATTTCAGTAATAAATTAGATGACTGGCAGGAAATTTATCAGAGTATCAGTTAATCAAAATCTCATGATTAGTTGTTTTGAGTAGATCTATTGTGTTTTGTATTGTTTATTTTGTACCTGTGGAAGAACAGCAGCACACAGTAGAATGACACTCATACAGAGGTCATTTCTAGAAACTTTAGCTGACTGGGAAGATTTCAAAGACACTGGTCTAATGGCTTTGTGCGCAGATGGTTATCAGAAAGTTCTATATTACATGCACTCTAGGCCAGGCGATGGGGACTGCCCACAGTTTAATGAGAACTCACCCCAGCCCACAGTCTGAAGCAGAAGGAGGGCCAGCAGGAGCTGCAGTCCACAAACAGGCAGTAAGCCCTGCATCCTGCTGCACCTGGAGACAGAGATGAAGAGAGAGGGAGGGAATGTGAGTACACAAAGGAAACTGTAATCAATACATTGCCCTTGTGAAGTTCTTCTAATACACAAGGCTGCTTGGATGAGTCATCATTAGTAATTCCTTTTCAGGGGATTTTTTTCCCCCCTGTTGCTCAGTGAGGGCCCTAGGATACATGTATAGTAGTTCATTCTTCAGTTTAATTTGCTGTTTCATAACGTGGGTGGGATAAAGTCTTCTGAAGCCCTTTCAGACAATGGTGATTAAAGGCTTTTAAAGGCTATGTAATAAATACCTTGACTTTATGTGACCATTGCGTTTAATCCTTTTCAACTACAATAAAGAAATAGGGGATTATCTTTACACTTCACAAATAGCTATTGCTCAGAATTAAATGCAAAGGGCAAGATTAAACTTTTGTCTTTAAATCTATCCCAATACGGTGCCTGTAGGAGGCAACTTTCCCGGTATATTTAATGACATTGATGTTCACCTCATACCCATGCTCCCAAAACCCATGCCACACATCTTTGGAGAGAAATGTAAATTTATATTGAAACCATAATAATAAACACTAAGCCACCGACATGAAACTTCTCCAGCTGATAAAATGCCTAATAAAACAAATCAGCTTGCTTGAATTGTAGCAAAAGTTCAACAGGGAATACAAGAAAACAGGGGAAAAAAAAAAGACTTTTTTGAACAAAAATATGTGTACAAGAGGAAGAGATACTGATGCATTTCAAAAATAGAAACAGATACGAGTACTAGAGCCAAATCTAACACGATGGACCTTAAGTTCCCTTGTTGCACACACCCTGCTGAAAATCCTGCTGAATTAAAGCAGCATTCAGGCTGTCACATTAAACAAAGAAACTATATGTTTGAGCGATGCTTTAGGTTGACAAGTGGTGTCTATGGAATAGCATGTCTGTGTAGTTTTATCTGGACAATAAGGGAATTTGTGTCTTACGCAGATGCTGGCTTAGCTTTCACTTTGAAATTCAAGAAATGTGCCTTGCATATAGAAAAACACAGTCTGATAATGACTGCCAAATGTCAGTGGACATCACAGGAATAAACATTTTTTTTTTCTTTCTTGCCAAGATCTCTTTGCAACCTTTCGTATTTATCATTGTAGCTGTCTGAGAGCTCACAGCAGCCAGCGAGCAAACAAGACATGGAAGAAAATACAAACAAGGCTGACATAATTATCTTGAACTGAACACGTGCACACTTTTATCTGAGCATTTATTTATTCACGAATATGCATCTATAACATATTTTTGTCACAAAACCCATGGGAGGGAAACCAAATGATGTAAGTCAGCCCCCTGCTTTGCGGTCCTGAGTGTAAATAATGAGTATGGCATCTCTGGAGACATGACGGGCCGAGCGAGGCCTGAGGGCAGGAGAGGAGCTGGGTAGGAGGAATGGAGGAGGATTTAGTGGATGGACGGAGAGATGCAGGACATAGCTAACCAGTGTCAGTCTGGTCTCTCTGACTCAATCTTGAAGATACAGCCAAGGACAAAAACACTGACCTCATACCAAATACATGTGCTCCACAGCAGCTGAATCCTCACACCTGCGGTACATGTGAAAACAGCACTTTTTCAAGAAACTAATTTTGTAGTTGTAAAATGCTCCTTAATAGCCAGTGGTTGAGGCAAATAAATGCAGCTATTTTATAAAAACACTCTGACAGTAATTATTAAAACCCTGCAATGCAGGGTTAATTATTTGCAGATATCACAATACAAATGAAAGTGAATTGATCGGATTGTTTTTGTTGTTGTTGTTTTCTTTTTTTAATGTTGGATTTGAGTAATTTCAACTTTTAAGAGAATATACACAAAAGACTGTGTGTGTAAAAACAGCATGTGCCAAAGTCTATCTTAATTACTATTTTGGCTCAGTGCTATGTTTTCTAACATCCTCTAAGTACTGAAGTATTAATTATAAGTATTAATTCCAAAATAAAAGCATATTCCTTTAAAACATAGTCAGATAATAACAGTCACAGTTTCAGCTTCTTCTTTCCAATGGTCCCTTTAGGGGTCACTATAGGAGATCATCTCCATCTCGTCCTATCCCTTGCATCCTCCTCTGTCATACCAACCTCCTGCATATCCTCCTTCACTACATCCATGGGTCTTCATCTTTTCCTGGTCTTCCTCTTTTCCTTCCTCATGGCAGCTTTATGTTCATGACAGTTTGATATTATTCTCCTTCACTGGTTTCTAGCTTTGATAACTGACTCTAAAGCATCTCTTCTGCCTTTTTCTCTTCAGTTTATCAAGGCTGTTCATCATTAGCAGCTACTCATATGCACCCTCCAGTCAGAATTTTGTTTACTGTGACCAACCAATTTCATTGCTTTCTTTTATTTTATCCAACCATCATCTCTACATTTATTCTACTACCCATCGTTCCTTCACTTTTTTCCTGGTGCTCTCTTTTGTCCCTTTTTGCATTTTAAATTTAAGGCCTCCACAAATCTATAGTAAATGAAAAATGCAACACTTTTTCTTAGCATATCTTTTTCTGGGAATTGTGTATTAGACCTCTTACAAGGAGAACAGCAATACTTTGTGTTGGCACGTCTATCCTATCTACTGAGCTCTGTACCCCCCCTTCTTTCTCTCCTTTTGTGATGCAAGGTTATCTCTTGTATCTCCACAATAGGACTCTGGCTGTTACAAGAATTCTAGGACAATGTCGTACAAGTGAGCGCACACGTAGGTGTCTGTATTGTATGTTTGTTTGAGTAAGCATGTGCCCGACAACATGCTGTGGCTGTCCTTTCAAAACATCAGCTCGCTTGAGTCAGACCAGACATTAAACTCCCACATTGAGTCTAAATTCAGCAGTGTAAATTGTGGATTCTGATCCATATGAATTTGTCTCCATTTTTGCAGAGGTTTAACCCAAGTTTATATATTGATATCAGGTAAATGCCAGTCAGAATTAGGACTATTTAATTATTTATTAAATAGGTGCAGCAGAATTCAGTGAATCAGTATCTATGGGACTCTGCTCAGCTTTTTTGTTAACAATAATACCGCAACATAATATACCATTTCACTAACTCTACCTCGCAATACATGAAGAATGTTACTTCATTCATGTTCATGTATATTTTTGATTAGCTTCTTTTCTGATCCTTTTAGTAGCATATGCTCATGATCTAAAGAAACTCAAGAACAGATGAGAAACAAAGTCACTGACATCTGTCAGTCTGGAAATGGTTACAAAGCTATTTCTAAGGCTTTGGGACTCCAGTGAACCACAGCGAGAGCCAAAATCTGGAACAGTGGTGAATCTTCCCAGGAGTAGCTGATGTACCAAAATTATTCCAAGAGCACATCGACAACTCATCCAGGAGATCACAAAACAACCCAGAACAACATCCAAAGAACTGCAGGCCTCACTTGCCTCAGTTAAGGTCAGTGTTCGTGATTCAACACTAAGAAAGAGACTGAGCAAAAATGGCATCCATGGGAAAGTTCCAAGGAGAAAACGACTGCTGACAAAAGACAACACAAAGGCTCATCTCGCATTTGGCAAAAAAAAAAAAAAAATTGGAAAAATGTTCTGCAGACTGACGAGACAATAGTTGAACTTTTTGAGTCCTGGTACATCTGGTATAAAACTAACTCAGCATTTCATAAGGTAATACATTATAATATGGCCTGTCACTAAGGGCGTAAGTATCCTGTAATTACATATAATTACACCTATTTTACAGGGCTGTACCCTGTGAGTAAATTTAAGGTCTGCGTAATTTCCGGGACTTACGTACATGTGTTACCGGTTTTTGAGAGGAAGAATAAGAATACTACAAATATCTTAGCGAGACCACCCCTTATCTGGACAACCTCAAGCTCACATTGCACTCATCTAGGTCCCCAGCACTACACTTGCCAAGTCTGAAGTGGATTGGGCGAATAGTTGTCAAGATATGTGAAGAAGAGAAAGGCAGAAAAACAGACATACAGAGATTCCTTGATTTATTAATGCTATTATAAAGTCTTCAACCAAAGCTGACTAATCGCAGCTGAAAGTCAGTATGAGCTCTCCTGCTGTGTGGTAATATCAGCCGGAAAGATTCAGCCAGATCTCAACATGTCAGAGATGTGCCCTGTTTCCTACCAAGCCTGTCACGGATACTGTAGGTAAGACAGACAGCTAGATGGTTACAGACAGATGGACAAAAAGACCGAGACATCCTGAAAGAAAAATACAGAGCCAAGCTGTCGCATTTTGCTTTCAGTTCCAAAGACCTTGGTCCAACCTCAGCCTATCATGGATGATGACTCGCTCAATCCATCTGTCGTTCCATCTTAATCTCACCTTCCACCTTTTTCTGTCTATCTATATTTGGATAAAATTAGCTGCCAATCTGCGTCTGTACCCATGGCTCAAATAAGTCTTTTTGTGTGTTTTTCTCACAAGTTTGATCTCGTTTCATTTATTTGCTTTTCTCAAATTGTCGCAACACTCTTTCCTCACCATGCTGCATTATTAAGGAGGCACATTAATCACTCAGGCTGCCTGTCACTCCATCGCCACACACTGCTGTTGTTCCTGCAGCACACATGCACACACATTCATACACACATTAATGCTGGTTTCACAGGGGGAGTTAGTCCCATCAGTGTCTGTGCATAAGTCCCTTAGAATGAAAAATGAGGCTACCCTTCGAGTGACAAAGGGCTGTTTTCCTTCAGGGAGGATATTACCAAGGTTTTAGCAAGCAACCTGTCACACTGTGTCATACATAAATGGTTTTACCGCTTCACATTTTGTGCACAAAAGGGTACTGTTCTGTGCTTGCACCTGTCTTAAAGCATGTGTTATCCTTGGGTGGGTTTCTTTTGTTGCTGGCGAGCTACGGCATGAAACACCTAAATAAAAACAATGGCTGAGTGGGTGGCTGTATTCCAGATTATAAACCTGTATGAGGTAAAACAGCAGGACCCTACGGCTGTTCAGAAAAAAAGAAGAAAGGAACATGCTGTGTGCTGGAGCAGAACAAGTTGTGCAGCTGACAATTCAGACGACTCATTGATAACTCCTCAATTACCATCCAAATTGAGTGAGGCAGAAAAAGGGGCAGGTAGCTGAAACAAAATCAAGAGGAAGTAAGGCAAACAAAGTGTGAAAAAGCATAGAGAAACAACAAAAAAAAAAGGTACAGAGAATGCCAAGGCTTATTTCAGCCCAACTCAAATGCCAAGCCTGAGTGGATGAGAGGGGAGCTTGAATCTTAAGCAGTCATAAATTTCCCCTGATGCTTTGCAATGTCTGCACTCTGTGTATATGTTTGGAAGGGAACAGGAGCTTGTAGACCAGGGTGAAGGAATATGGCAATGCTCCCACCAAAATGCAAAAGTTGCCATCAGATTCAGAAACCACCATATGGGCTTAGATACACAGCTTAACCCAGAGACAATTTTATTCCATCTCACACACACACACACACACACACACACACACACACACACACACACACACACACACACACACACACACACACACACACACACACACACACACACACACACACACAGCACAAATTCAGGCAATAACATTTTCTTTACAACCTCAGAGTCTGAAGAAGATGCAGTTTATGAGGGAGGAGAACTGATCTGCATTAAAATGAAGTCTGGAATATGTTATATGAACACTGAATATGTAATGTACATAATACCTATGGGAATGCAGATATACCTGTGTGCTAAGAGTGTGAATGAAGTGTGGACGACATGAACAGATGCTTGCTTGCACGCACTCAGATGCAGACATGCACTTGATATAAACTCATTAGTGCATGCACCTGTGCTTACATCTCAACTCAGGACACACTTGAATGCATTTTGTAGATAATTTGTACTTTTATTAACAAAGAGTTTCCTGCTTGGGAATTTATTGTTTTTCTTATCATTCACTTTTCTTTTGATATCGCAAGTGAGTCATTTTATTTTACAAAGAACTTTGTAATTGTTATATTGAAAGGTCCCACACAAATGCAGATTATTTTTAATAGGCTCTGTAGTACATGAATGAGGAGCTCCTCATACTCATATGAAAAGGTGCAGTTAATCAGGAGTTGGGACAAGAGGGACAGAGGGATAAAAGGCATGAAGGAAGAGGGAATAAAAAGCAAGGATGAGACTGTGCTTCTTCCAGCATTGTGTGCCACAGAGCTGAAAAGTGCTGTCAATTACAGTGTTTTACTGCACAAACTGCATGCACACACATATTCAAACCCAGACAGGTGTTTTCTTCTGTCTGAATGTTGGCATTTAGATACTCTTCTGCTACAATTCTTCAAATTTTCAATAAACATGATGGTCTGAGAGGCAAAGGAGAGATAAAAAAAAGAGAGAGAAAGAGGTTCTATGCTATAGAAAGCAGGGCTGACACTGCTGAGCACCCTGATGGTGCTGAGTGGGAATAGGCTTCAGGGCTGCCCAGAACTATACAGAAAGCCATTACTTACAGCAGAAAGCCACCCTGGTCTCCCTTATTCATACGACGCACCCACACACAAGCCAACGCAGTCTGAGCTCCTGTTAAGGAGTCGGCTAGAAGTGGAATATCTCCCATTACGTTCTCTAAAACATATTACCGTGCTCTCTGCGGACAGAAAAGGCGAGCTCATCCTACATGTGAATAAAAAAGGGCAAGAGTGAACGATAGAAAGAGAAAGGTAAAGAACAGAGAGAGGGAGGAACAGAGTGAGAGATTCTCCTGAAAAATAAGGTGACAGAAAGCTTTTTATGTGCAGGAAGGGTGGCCAGGCAATTTTCAAATGTCTGAGGCTTCTCATTGGCTAGGCTACAAAGCCACTTTATACGGTGGCAAATGTTAAACTTGTTCTGGTGACATCAAGGTCCCCTTGGCCGCCTGCTTGTCTTCGCCTGGAATAGTAAATGTGGCTTGAGGTGGGGTACAGGAAAGAAATCGTTTCAATATCTTGTACACAAGAGGTAAAGTTGCAACTACCGTTGGGGTTTGTGTAGACAAAACTCTCAGTCTAGGTTTATGGTCACGTGGATGTTAAATGACATAAAATAAAGGAAGCTGGTGCTGGTCAGAGAAACAACTGATGTTTGTTACTAAAGCTTATCCCTTTGGAAAACTGAAATCAAGGATGCACAGTATCTCAGAAGAAAAAATATTAATTTTGAAGATTTAAATTGTGTAAATATATATATATATATATATATATATATATATATATATATATATATATATATATATATATATATATATACCGTATTTTCCGGACTATAGAGCGCACCATACTATAAGCCGCACCTACAAATTTTTTGGAAAAAACTGGAAACGTACATATATAAGCCGCACCGGGCTATAAGCCGCTGGTATCTCCGCCGCTCTCGGTTTTCCACAATTACTCGGCACTCAGCAGAGGGGGACAGACAACCCCAAATTTGAGTTATAACAAGTCAATTCACCATTGATTCGTTCACGCCGAGCTTACGTGCAGCGGCTCTATTTCCCTCCTGTAGTGCCAGGTCGATAGCCTTCAACTTAAAAGCGGCATCATAGGAAGTTCTTTTTGTGGTTTCCATGATGAGGGAGTTTGAAAAAAATCTCTTTTGTGCCTGCTGCTAGCACTTGTTGGCGCTTTCTTCTTTGATTTCCAACTTTGACGTCCCATGATTCATATCCTGCTAAAGAGCCCCCTGGTGGTTAAAGAAAAATCCACAGAAACGCCGCACCGGGCTATAAGCCGCATGGTTCAAAACGTGGGAAAAAAGTAGCGGCTTATAGTCCGAAAAATACGGTATATATATATATCATCCTTTCAATACAACCTCCCACCCATCCCTAAACACAGGCTCAAGCCTATTTTGTATACAGCTGTACATGGCGGTGCTGAAAGGATGTTATCAGTTTATTACAGCAGGTCTTGGAGCAGGACATACTTTTCCGGGAAAGCTGCCAAGTTTTTCCATCTCTTTACCTCTTTCGGTCTCGTATTCTCTCTTTTCTACATTGTTTCTTCTCTGTCATCCAACTCCAGCTCGCATGTCTTTGTGTTTCCTCTTTCTCTTTCTCTCACTCTAAATTTGTCTCTCTGTTTTTGTCTGTTTTCAGGATCCAGGGACGAATGGAATACAGTAAATCCAGGATGTTGACTGCAGGTTGTAAAGACTCCTCAGTTAATCAATGTCAGTGGAGCAGCCGTACTAAATCATGCGGGGGCAAAGGCCTAGGAGCTGGTTGGTAAACCAGCAATATCAACCACCCTCCACATTCCCCCATTAGAATAAATAGAGTGGGAGTCTATAGATCAGTGATCATACAGTGGTGTTTGGCTTATGCTTTGCTTTTTAACCACAACAGCAAAGGCATGTTGGGATACAGATAAGGGTGGATGGTTTATTATGTTATGTTTATTATTTAGCATGTTATGTAAATTAAATAATTTTACATAGGATTTATCATTTGCTCAATATTCATATCAATTTTGTGATATTAATCCTATGATACCGACTTAAATGATAAAGAAAATCTTAATAATTATTAGAAATCAGGACTTTAAAGCAGAACACACTGGAGTCATGTTGCTATCCTCGACAGTTGACTATTATGCAGTGCTGCCATCACAGTTGTTTCTGCTGTGCATCATGCATGAGCTAGAGTGAATACTCCTTCCTCTTGTCTAATAAGGCTCCTTCTCTTTTCTTCATTCTTCCACCTCCCTCATCATGCAATTCAGCCACACAGAGAGACCAAACTAATTAACAGAGGGATGAGAGCTGCTTGCCGTTTAGGGACTTATCTAATCGTCTCTTGTAGTTTCAGAAGGAAGCCGAGAAGCTGCCTTGGAGATGAGGAGGCAGGGAGGAGTGGTTGAAAGACGTGGCCAGAATGACCAAAATCAGAGAAATATTTATTCTGAAACAACTCTACATGACACAGCATCTGTGTGTGTGTGTGTGTGTGTGTGTGTGTGTGTGTGTGTGTGTGTGTGTGTGTGTGTGTGTGTGTGTGTGTGTGTATACAGTTCCACACGATCCACTTTTACTGTATATTCTTTATTCAGTCATATAACAATTAACACACTGAGAAGGATATGCATAGGTGGCCTCACACGCACGCACACACAGGCACACACACACACACACACACACACACATACAAACACACACTGAAGCACACGCAAGCCCAGTGGCAGGGGTAATGTGCTGCTTTGATGGGCAATTAAATCAGTTTACATCTCATCACAATCGCAGCATCAGTAACTGCCAGACACAGACATCCGTCTGACACACGCATACACAGACTTAACCACAAAGTCACCAGGATGCAGACAGACAGATGGTGTGTTTGTGTTATGTTCGCAGGGGTTGGATGTTTGTGTGTGTGCCTCATCTAACACTGCAGCCCCCTTAGTGGGAACTGGACCGGACTGTGACCTTTGGTGTGACAGTTTCTGGCTGACTGACAGCGAAACCACAGAAATTATAAGAGCGAGAGACACACGTCACTGCAAGAATTTAGAATCTATGGGAAAACAGCAATCGCAAAGATGGTGATAGAAGTATGACATCCAGCGTGGAAAGCTTTTTAAAACCATATTTTTGGAAGTGCTATTTTGTTGGGGTTTTTCCCCCAAGATTGCTACCTAATGGCAAGACTTGCCTATAGATGGACCGTGGCGGATATATATTAGCAAGAACAGCATACCTAATTCATTCAAAGTAAAGCTGTTAAAGCATCTTCCATGAGGAAACAGCATCGTCCGTATGCTTCATGAGAGATGCACCAATTGCAATTTTCTTGGCTCCTTCCGATTATCAATTTTTCTCTCAAGTGTGATCTACCGATTTTATTTTTTACTGATTCAGAACTATAACTGACAGAACATACAAAAAAAATTACACTTTTTTAAATGCATAATATTGTTTTCATAACAAAAGAAATTATTTAACTTTACAATTTTCCCCAAACTGCACTGAGTTACAGTTTCTCTCACTGAAAGAACTGAACCTCTTTCTGGTAGCAAAAATAATTAACAGAAAATGAATTTCTGTACACCCACCTTTACCTGACATATTGCACCTTAACAAACAAAAGCAGGTATAATGGATTTAAATATCAAAACAAATGTCAGATGCTTGTATCATTTTCCAGTATGTTTATAAACTCACCAGATAACAAGACATCAACCCTTTTCCTTTTTTTCACCCAGTTCCACAATTTTCCTGTTAACTGCTTTGATCCTTTGCTCATGCCGAGGCTGCTGGCTTGTGGCTGTCTCTGAGCCCTGTATAGCATTAGCTTTAGCCACTTTTCCTTTATTAGCTTTTAAAAATGTCCATGTTGAGCTATATGAGGGGGATTTAAGTGTCTGATTGGGTTTGTTGTTGTTTATTTTGGTGACCTTTGTGTCTTCACTCACATTAACGACATGTTGGCATGTGGCTGTGATTGTGGCATCACTAGAAGAAGTCAGGGATTGTGAAAGTAAGCAGCATACATCACGAGAAATGTGAATAGGAAACTGACAACAAACTAAAACAATTAAAACACAACGTTCAGGCAAAAAGAAGGAAGTGCAGATAATGAACTGCAAAAACATTTTAAAAAAAATTGTGTGTTTAAAAATATGCCCAGCATTTGTGAATCATTAATGAGTAGTGTCTGTGACTGCTGAATAAAAGGGAATATCGGTTATTATCTAATTTAAGCTTTTCGCTGTGCTTTTTAAAATAAAAAGCAATAAAGTGGGTTGTTCATAAATTCAGATTTAAGAGTTGATCAAATCCTATCACACACATCATAATTCTACAATTTTGTTCTAAAAAAAATCTATAACCTCTGCAAGAAAATTCCTGCCTTTTTAGACAAATAATAAATGAGTGTGATTAATAAGCACAGTGAGATGTGACTGAACATTTTCAGGACTGGAAATATGGAGTAGAGATAATCTCAGTCTAAAAATTGAAGTAAGAGTAAAAGAAGCAGGGTTGATTTAGCAAGTAGAAAGTCTTATAGGCAACTAAAAATACAGAAGAGTGACAATGAGATTGGTGATAAGATTCTGACAATGAATCAGCTCTGACAAAGTGTACCAGATAGTGGATATATAGGAAAATGACATGGAAAGAACGTGGAAAAAATGGAGGTTTTAAAAAAACTGGTGAGAGACTGAGACAAGATGAAAAGTACAGTGAATAAATTGAGCAGGAATTGGAATTGGAGCATACTCGGGCCATGAAGGGAACCTGATTTTGACAGGGTAGACAGAGAGTGTAAAAAAAGAAACAGCATGAAGGAGAAAGACACTGAGCTGTGATAACTGTGTGAGGCGGAAGAATCGAAGAGTGAGAATAGAAAGGGGGAAGAAAAAAAATCAAATACTCAAAGCACTAAGAAAAGAAATGGTGTGTGTGTCGGGGGGGGGGGGGGGGGGGGGGGTAAATGCAAAGTGAAAAGAAAGTAGGCACATAATAGTGGCAGTAGCTTCACTGTACTTAAATGAATTAAATAATCACATGCAGAAGCGTTAACGAGTTATAAAAGTGCGAAGATGTTTCCAGGCTTTCTTTAAGAGTGGTGCCGCTAAAGTGTAAATAAGCAGGGTGAGGAAAGTGTGAAGCAGTGGTGGGAGTGAAGCCATGGGAGATGAAGAGAAGAATGGAAAGTTGGGGCAAAAGCAGATAACAGGAGAGACTGAGGATGAGAAAGAGTGATAGAGCGCAAGAGACGATAGGAGGTGTTTCATGGTGGAGTCTGGCTTATTTCAGGTTTTAGTGCAAAATGCCACAGTGCGGTCTCAGCCTAAACACTGCTCCTCAGTTTGAGATGGAGATGGACCAGGATCCCCTAGGTATATTGATTCTTAGGCACACTCATTTGAGAAAATCAGAATTGATGAGACCTGCCTAAAGCCAAGGTTTATTTACTTATTTATCTGGTACTTGCTCCAGCCCTGTTCCTGTCTGTCTGGGGATGAAGTGGCTCCCTGCTGGGGCTACCAGCAGCTCTCATGTTCAGGCATGACAGCTAGTTTCAGAACATGCGAGTGGATGTGAGAGAGTGAGACTCTGATCGTGCAACAGAACACAGATGCTATCTACGCGCTCCATAAATCTGAACGAGGTAGCCAACACAAATTGACTTTTCACAGAGGTGCGTGGTGTAATTTGAGGTGTACTTCACTGTTAGTTTTCAGATGTTTTTGCACTATTGTTAAAATCACTTAACCTGCTAACAGAAGGATCAGATTTAACACAAGCAACATGCTTTACTCCCTGCTGCAAAGTTGATATCCTTTAAATTGCACCCTGCCGTCATTGAAGTTCTTTCTCAGCGATGGAGGTATCCAGAGACTTCCTATCCATTTGACACCATCTTTTGTCTTGAACGCCTTTTCATCAGAGAACTGGTTTTAAATTTATTCTACCAAGACTTCTAAAGCTTTCATTTTATTGGCTTGTCACTTAAATCTGTGGGTCTGCATGTGTTATTCTTCAGTCTTTGTGTAAAAAATTAGATACAATGTGTTGATTAGTGACTTTTAGAGGTGCTAATAGATGGTTATTTGATGCTGTTAGACAGAACCCATGCTGGCTGTTTCACCCCAATTATAGAGGCGAGGCTAATCCAAGCTAACCAGCTCCAGGCAGTCAAACTATTGCTTAAGGCCTTTTCTTTATCTGGTGATTTGAATGGCAAAAAGAAACATGGTCACCATTTCAAAATAAACAAGTGTTTAAAAGCAGCTTATATAAAGGATTTCACTGGGAGATTTTTCATATCTCACAGCCAGACAGTGTTTCCCCTGTCTCTGTTTCTCTGTCAGCCCTCCGATTTCTCCCCTCCCCTCGTTGCCACCCCAATCTTGTAAGCTACACAGACTGCCTGATAATTGGATTTCATCAGACAGTTCAAACGAAGGCATAAAATAATTAGCAGCAAAACTCAAAGTAATCTCAAGCACGGCGATCATCCTCCTGGCCAGGCAGGTCGCTCTGGAAGGGCAACAGGAAAACATATGATATCATTCGTACACAGTTTGAAGCTTATCGTGCACCTGCACATGCACGTAGTTCTGACGTGACAAACTGTCGCCGGCCATTCTCGTGCTCGGGTGAGCGAATCTGTACAGAAACTGTACGCTCATGATTGTCCATGCACGTTGGTCTTCAGCCATGTGCACCGAATTTCTGTTTGCTTTCTGATCTGGAGAGATGCCTTCTGAGTATGAACCAGTTGCAGCAGAGCATCGATACAACCCCTTCCCCCCGTCCCTTGAGAAAGGAACAAAGAGGCCAGACTACATCAGCACAGCCTTTGATCAGCTTGGCTCTATCGTGTTTCTATCAGTAATTGACAGGCCTTGGATCCTGAAAGCTTCCTGTACAACCTGCAAAAATTAAACATGAAAATTCTTTACGTCATCCAGTCTATGAGATTGCCATTGTATTTCTTATATACAACAGACAGTTGTTTAAATTATGTCCTTGAAGCCTTTACTCTAAATAAAATTTAAAAAAAAATTATTTTGCATGCAACATGCAAAATAAAAAAGGCTGGGTAAAAGGCTGTGCTGCACCACTAAACACTCTTTTTCCAATCTCCCAAGAGGCTTTATTGCCTGAGTTAGTGTAATGAAACTGATTAGTACCTGCAGCCTAACACTTGACCAGGGAAAATTAGAGCCAGCCATGAAGTGCTTATTCATCTCTGCTGAATCCAACTTCAGAAAAAAAAGTTAAAAAAAAAAGCTATGGTGCTCCAGCCCGAATCTTCATTGGAAGCAAATTAACCTGCTTTACAGTGGAGAACACTGTTAGCAGCCTGTAAAAGTGATCACATCTATTATATGTTGGCCCGTACATGAGAAGAAGAAGTGAAGTAGGGGGACTTTTAAGGTTTTACTCTGTGAAACAAATAAATGAGAGCATCACAGAACCAAAGCCAATCCATCACAAAGATGTTTCTTACTGATGAGTCAACAGCGCCTCTGTTTTGCCACTAGTATTCATTCCACGCCACAGGCACACACAGACCCCAGAAGAGAAATACAGTTTTTTTTTTTTAATTTATTACAATACCAGCCAAACAAATAGAAAATAAACCAAGCTGTACTAATTGTCCATTACAGTCACTCATTTTTTATTCAGCTTTTTGACAAGCTGCCACTTTTGTTGAATTGTAACCTGTTCTTGTAATCTTTTTTGATAAAAGCTTAATGGTTCTTATTGTTGTTCTACAGCTTTGGTGCTGGAATGGAGAGCTATTAGCCTGTCATTTATCAAGCCCTCAGTGTCATGTGTAATGGCTAAGTGTTTTGAACCAACTAGCACATGGCAGCATGAATCTTTCTGAAAGCTGGTGATTATTAATGACAGCGGCGGCGCAGAGCAGCCACCTTCAATCACACCACAGGTAAATCCTAGCGCCTCGACAAAGAGGATGGCAGGGAAGAACCCTTTAATTCCTTTTTGCCAGGAATTAATCAGCCCTGTTTCTAATTTCTCACCCCACCGACGTTCCCGTGGGATACACTAAATAAGAGATGAGACGCAACATACACAAACTTATGCGCACACAGGCGCGCGTGCACGCAACATCGAACAGATGACAAATGAGGACGCAAAAGCTCATTTGAATATCAGAGAAAAAGAGTGCTGGTGTGGCAAACGTAACCTCCCCCAGCCTGTGCTGTAATTACTCAGCACTGAAACACGAGAAGAAACACTGGGTTTACAGAGCATCAGAGCAGACACTGCTCAAGACAATGAAAGCAGGTGAAGGAGCGTTTTGAAAGCGAGGAAGGAATAAGAGGGAGACGAAGAAAGGTCAAGAAAACTCAGAAAGTAGACTGGTTGGAAATGATTTAGAAGCAGAGGTATAAAGTTAGCACTAACTTTTTTCCTCTTTATCTTTCTTGGACCATCTGTTACATGAAAGCCCACTTGTACAGAACAGACAGGGAGGGAGAACCTTTTTCTCTGGATGGTGCCCCACTTATTGGACAGTTAATTCCAACATGGGCTCGTTAATTCCCATTGCTCTTTCTCTGTCTGTGTTTCTTCACCTAAATATGTTATGCAGCAACTCAAAGAATAGTCTGAGTTTGAGGGAAATTATTGCTTTTCTCTCTTATAATTTAATGAGAACATTAGTGCTGACTGGACTTTCTGTGAGATTTCTTTCTTTCTGTTTTGACCTGGTCAAGATTAGGAGATGCGAGGTGGCATCGATTACTGAAAATATTTATATCATCAGTGATCTCCCTTTCTGTGAGATCACAGATGAGTAACTTGGGAAGTGGATTTTAAAAAGATTTTTTCTCCAGGAGCTGAATTTAAAGGAAGATCAAAATCAGGAAATTAAGTCTCATTTTTTAATTGCGCTTATTCAAAAACCTAAAATATATTTTTTGTGCTAATGTGATTTTTTTTTCCTGCAGATTAACAGCTACTCTATCTATTTTTTAAATTTATATATTTTTTATGTTTTTGCCACTTGCTCTCTCTGCTTAGATTTTCTTTTGTACACATAGCTTTCTTCTAACTTTTAACATTTTTTTTCTCTCTTGCCTTCCAATTTTCTGCTCTGTTCCTCCCTCTCTGTGAGATCACTGATGAGTATCTTGGCAGAACCCAGTAAAGGTGTCACTCCAGGGGCCTGTCAGAATTTACCTCAGTGGCCACACAGACACAGACGCACACACACACACACACACACACACACACACACGCACACACACACACACACACACACACACACACACACACACACACACACACACACACACACACACACACACACACACACACACACACACACATACAGTAACCATCTATGATCTCCCACCACATTTTAAATTGCAGCCAAAATGAGCTGCGTGACAAATAAACACTGTTTTCTTGCAGTTATTTGTGAGAATGTGTAATTTTCATTCATTTTTAGTTCATGTGCTTCTTAAAACGATACAGTCATTCCTTTTCTCCGTCCCCCTGTTTCACTTCCCCCTATCATTTCTCTTTGTGACTCTCTCAGCGACCCTGCAGGTGTCAGCTATCGGTTCCAACTCAACACTTAATGACTAAATTGGAGCAATTAATTACCCTGATCGGTGATGTTAACCTCCACCTCTTCCACCTGGACTCTTGGCAGTGCAAACAAAGTGGCTGATTCAAACTGTAGGCTTGCTATTTATTCTCAATATCGCAGCAGTTATTAGAACACCACATATCCAGACTAAATGAGAAATGCCTTGAATCCAGTAAGTGGTAAGGAAGTAAAGAATTCACATATGGATCTGGCACCGGTGTCGAGATTAAACAACAATATATCATTGCGTGACTTCACAAAACTGGATCAACCTTGAATTTTGCAGGCTACAATAACTTCTACTCTCCTCTCCTCTTTGCCTGACCTCTCTCCTGGCTCATTTCCTTTCATCTCTCATGCACCTGCAGCACTTTGTCAGGCTGCTTTGGATAATTACACATCTCATCACGACCACACACAGCCACAGGCTCTCAGCTGTCCTCCTGCATTACCACTGTATTGGGACTTTACAGACATGATCTGCAATTCTGAGGTGGAGTCATGCATCAAATAATAGTTCCCTCTACACCAAGTGAGGCAAATTACAGACATGGTTGGTTATTACCTTCAGGATAAACAACCCACATTTCATATTTCACAAGCAATGATGAGTAAATATTGGGGTAAGCTTTGTGAATGTGTGTTTATCAGTGTGGCCAGCTCTTTTACTCTCTCTGGGCTCATGACTGGTAACCTGCCGTCGCCCATGAAACCCTGATGGATGTTGTCCTGTCGGTGCAGTGAACTGTTCAAGCAGTGAATGCCTCTCATCCCCCCATTACCTGTCTTCCTTACAGCACTAGCAGCTCAGGGACACATTTCACTTTAACAGCTGTTTCAAGTCTTCAGTTATTCTGCAATTATTCTATAACCTTTTTATATTAAATTAAAATGAAATTAATGTATTTTTCCATTTGTCTGTATTGATGTGAATCACCCAGTATGGGAGATATCAGCTAGAACTCAATCCACATGTCTTTTGTTGTTTAAAGTACCATAAAAACATAAAAATTTCAGTAATAATGTCTCTTTTCGGAAAGCACGAGTTTTGTGCAGAAGTTTGGTGCAAAAAGAGGCATGCAACTAGATAACATTACAGCTGAGCTGAGACAGTTCACCATTCATGTTTATATTTTGTCACTCTTCCACTAGCGTGAGCTTCTTATCACACTTTCCTCTGCAGTGGGTGTAGTTGTGTATTTTTTTTTTGAGGAACCAGGAGCATGATTTTTGGTAGAATGACACTGCTATGTTTTTAAAATACATTTTATTTATTTGGTGGTTTAACCACCACAAGTTACCTATCAGTTAGAGCGACTGCATATCAAAAGGAGTTCAACCATTTCAAAACTTGGGAAATTCATACTAAAACAATCTAAATGTAAATCTGGCACTAGGGGGAAAAAAAAAAAAACCTGAATCTGGTTGCGAATAACCATTTCTATATTTTCTCTCATTTTTTGTTCCTTATTCTCTTTCACTTCCATGCTGATGGTTTTAACTCACCACCTGGTAAAGGACGACAGGTGTACGAAACGTGGCAAAAAGATTAACTCAAAGGGAAAGGTAAAGTTACAAAGAAACAAAGATGCTACATTTTTCTGTTTGTGGTGAGGGTAATATGGTCCTGATAGCAGTTCAAGTTCAGCACCATCTCCTTCACACACAATTACTTGAGTAGAAAGTGTCACAACATATCATAACAGCTGACAGAAAGAAATTCAGTGTGTTACAATGTTGAGAGGCATAGGTGGAAGGAAGAGAAGAAAGTGCAATGCCAATAGGAATGTGCAATAAATGAAAGGAAGGCTTTGACATTATGAGAAATATACTTTTTTTTTTTGGCTTTCTTGTACTGTAAATGTTCAAATAGTTGCTGGATCTTTATTTACCCCCATTGAAAAAAAGAGATCCAAGTCTTTATTTAGTACAGGCTTATATGAGAGTTGGCATTTCATTCCTAATTTCACATAATTCCCAGTTGTCTGCCTCTTGATAAATTCAGCATTTTGCACATTTGAACAGCACTAAGGCAGCACGGTGGCGTAGTGGTTAGCACTGCTGCCTCACAGTTAGAATACCATCTGGAAGGCCTGGGTTCGATTCCACCTTGGCCCAGGCCTCTCCCTCTCTCTGTGTGGAGTTTGCATGTTCTCCCCGTGCTTGCGTGGGTTTCCTCCGGGTACTCCGGTTTCCTCCCACATTCCAAAGACATGCACTTACTGGGGTTAGGTTGATTGGCTAATCTAAATTGACCATAGGTGTGAATGAGAGCATGACTGTGAGTGTGAAAGGTCGTCTGTCCCTCTGTGTTGGCCCTGCAACAGGCTGGCGACCTGTTCAAGGTGTACCCTGCCTCTCGCCCTATGACAGCTGGGATAGGCTCCAGCCCCCCCGCGACCCTTAACAGGATGTGCGGAAGCGAATGGATGGATGGATGGATGGATGAACAGCACTAATCCCATCAGAGTCATGTCATAATGGAAATCCTGTTTCATAGGTGGATGCATTTCTCTCAAAATGAGTAACTCCGGGCAGCAGGTGGATTTTTGTAATCATGAAATAAGTGCAGCGGAAAGGTAAATTATACACAAATTACACCATATGAGCCATTGTTGTTGGATACATGTTTTAGGGAAACTCCTTTTTGAGGGTTTTTTTTTTTTCCTAACCTTTATTTGTCAGGGGATAGGGTGGAACAGGTATTCTGCCTCTGTCCAAAGATAAAATAATCTAATACCTAACGGGTGTCCACACACATGCAGTTTGCTCGTTGCCCATCACTTCGTTGTTGACTGCTTTTTACTAGCGGACATTCCAGGCTATGGTTGCCTAGGTAACCCTATATAAGCTGAATTATATTTTATATTTACCGAAACCTCGACATAAACAGATTCTGCATATAACTATATAGAATCTGTAGGAGCCTCAGAAGCTTTCTAGTTTTCCATTTGTAGTCTATTGGTCAGCCGTGGTTAAGTAGCTTTGGTTGCAACAGCAGCCTGATATGCAGTCTTTAAACCACAGGTTACTGTATGATCATTTATGTTTTATTTGTTTGGACAGGACTTGAAATCCTGAATGAAATTTAGCAGCTTGTAGCAATGACGGGTGAAATAACAGTTAAGTTAAATATCCCACAGATTTGAGGCAAGTGACTGAGGCGGCTACCAATGGGATGTTAATTAAAATGTGAAGTGGTGGTAAATACTTCCGCTATATAGCTGGAGCCTGGATTGTCCAATCAATCTGCAGGTGTTTTAGTTAGGGTTTTAGGGTCCATTAGGATTTTAGTTAACAGACTACCGGCTGGGTTGCCAGATTGTATTTACGTGCACGTGAAACCAAGCTAGCAGTTTCACCTTTCTTGCAGTATTTATGCTAAGCTACGTTAATTGATTGGCTGTATTTGTAGCCTAGTGGAATCAGCATTCTCATCTAACCTGAGAGCAACCACCACAGGTGTATGTTCCAAAACCCCACACTAGTCCTTTAAGTATACTAAGCATGCTAAGTGCATTTGTAGTGATATTCTGGACTCAGGAGACTTTTAGCCTTTATTTCATGTGATTTTTCCCTTACTCCCTAAGTAAAACTGGCCAAGTAACATCTTTTTATCGTTTAAATATAATATTCATATGGAAAAGACTGTCCAAATGTGGACCGGACATTTTCTACCTCAGACATATATTTTCCCCTGATTCATTCTGACAGCTACAAGATGAATCTTTATCGCCTGACAACAGAAGAAGTCAAGAAAGTGGGATGTGCCATACTGTGAGGTAAGGAAAAATGCTTCTTGCCTGAAGTATAGACAGTGGAAAAAGACTGAAAATTAGTGGAAAGATGCGATATATATTCAAATGATAATACAAGTGGCTGCTTTGACAGCCTCAAAGACTAAAAATAGATTTTGGGAAGAGTGACTCATGAACTTAATGAAAATAGATATTTTCCTGGAACTATTTTTACCACATCATTTTATTGTGTAATTTCATACATTTGCAGCATATTAGAGATAAATAAGACACGTGTCTTTGTAGCATTTTGTTTTCTTTCCTGATAAATAACTCCCATGTGGAACAAGAAAGAGAACAAGACGTTCCCACGCTGAGGCTGTGAGCTCATTATGCTCATTACTTACGTAGGTATTGTATAATTAATGACAGCGAACATAAAAGCAGGCACTCCAGCAAAATGAGTCACAGTGGAAGCTGGCTGCAAACCGAGGTTAGAGCCCAACCAAAAAAGATTTCAATGTTACCTGAGGAAAAAGTAGACACAAGAAGCACTGAAGAAAGAGCAGTCCCAAATCAGGCATGAAAAGAAAATTCAAAGCTAATCAAAGGTCTCTATGATCTCTACGAAGGAATATAAAGCTTCATGCAGCGTGCATGAGGTTTAAACTCTTCAGCTGCGCTGCTGTTCCTGTGGCGTGCTTTTGCTCTGAAGAAGGAGGCATGGCAAAGCTAATTTATCTCATCAAACAATGTTTACTGAAAAAGGAAACACAAACACTTGGCACTAATTCAAAGCACATTTCCATGCAGAGGCTGGCTGGAGTGATGGGGGGTCTGGGTAGGAGCTATGTTAAGTAAATGATCATGGGAGGATTTGCTTGAAAGAATTAGAAGTGGGAGGGGAAATGCAGAGCTGTCTATAAATGGATGAGCGGAGGGTTGGTGCAACAGAGAAAAGTAAAAGAATATAAAACATCTGCCTGCTGAGAAAGATGTGCAGACAGAAGATCCTGGCATAAAAAATAGATTTATTGTATTCCTCGAGACAAAGGGGTGAGCTGGATGCACTGGGCTTCATGCGGTCTGACCCGTGAGCAGAAAATAAATCCCCTAACCGCAAACATGTTTGTTATTTTTGTATCTTATATTTCTTTTCCTTTTCAATTTGCTGTGAGTTTTGAATTTAAGTTTTGAAACCAGAGCCCTTTACTGGATGCCAGCTAGCTGCAGTATAGGAGCAAAAGAAAGCAAAAAGCGTAGTTTAGTCAGACATCTCACATTTGAAATGATTGTAGCAGAAGAACATAATTAGAGTTTGGCATCTAGGCGCCAAGCTTATCACTGAAAATATGTTACATATGAAATTGGGGGATGATGAGTAATTATCCGAAAGGAGCTTGAGTGGATGCTCAGGTGGTGGAGGGGCTGAAACAGCAGGCAACAACGGATGGCAGCAGCAACACTGGCGTGTCAAAGGAAGCGACAGGAAATTTACAGCTTAATGTTTCAAAGGTATGTTTTGTATACATGAGGAGGCTGAGACTTGCTACCTCTGTATGATGTTCTTCAAGTCGTCTGCCTGAACAAGTTCACAGGATTTGTTCCATGAATGACTGTGGCGTTTTTAGAGGGTAATGTTGACATGCTCACAAAAATGGTAATGCTAGTCTGCTCATATTTGTGGGTATAATATAATAAAAATGCTTTTTCTAACTGGCACAGAATGAGCAAACTGCTACTGAAGCCGATGCTTGAGGCCTGGTGAGAAATGTGAATACTTCATGGTCAGCCCTTAAGGAAGCTTTTTACTTCCTTTCTTGTAACAGAGTTTGAAAACTTAACAATACTAAGCCACATGCGGGAGGGACTAAAGATGTAAGGGGAAGGTGGGGGATAATTCATTTGGCAAACTTGAGAGCATTGAGGATCATGCTGTAATTCTTGTAGTTTCCAATAGCTGCAAAACCTTCAGGCTGAACCTTCCACAAATGGCCCAACAGAGGTTTGACACAAAAAGGTTAAGTGGTCTTAATGTGCACCCTGATGGATTACTGATGTCAAGAAATATTCACTTGCTGTGATAGAAGTAAGGGAAAGAATTTCAAATAAAAATACTTTGACACCTTTGGGAAATGGCTGGCAGTAACCTATAGCACATATGATTTGTGCTTAATCGGCTAACACATTCGTAACTACTGGTCCTTTAATATCAACAGAGCTCACTTTCCCCAGCGAAGCCACCCTCAGTGACCTTCCAAAAGGTACTGATCTGCCAAAGAAAAGCAAACACCTCATTTATCTGGCAGCCAATGCAAAGAGCAGATGTCACTGGGGGCCTGAGGAGCTGGCAGTTGGATCCACGGCTGTGACATGATGAGCAACCTGAGCTCCTGGCTTTAGCAAAAGGCAATAGCTGCTTGGACATACACTGCTGCCCGGATGGCATGCAGGTGGGCAGTTTAAAACAGAGCTCAGCCAAAACATAAGGTCAGCCAGGTCAGGGAGAACGCAAAACACAGAGTGAACTAGAGCAAGACCTTTGAAAAAAGCAAAATTTAGAAGAAAAAAACAAACAAACAAAAAAAACCCCTACTTACTGTCAGATCATAATCTTGAAATTCATTTACAGAGCTAATTTCAGTGTGCATTATGAAAAAGTGCTATTAATCCTGAGTGGCTTCTTCAACAGCAGCAGTAGCAGCAGTGTGGTCCAGGGAGATACAGCAGCCAATTAAGGCTGTTTGTAGTAATAGTCAAGAAATGACAAATGCTGTGATTGCTGTGAGGTGTGACGATGGGCTGTTGAAGACGCTGGCCTTTCTGAGATCCTGATTAAGAATAAACACCTCAATCAGGAGGCGTGATTGCAGGATTGGCCACTTAAATGTGCTAAAGTTCAAATGTGACCTTGATTCAGTGAGATGAAAAAAAAAAGAAGGAAGAAGGAGAAAGAATCAATGATTTCCTCACGTGGAAATGTAACACCCTTGTAGCACTGTTACTAAAAAAACAACACATACTAGACACAGTCATCATGGCCCTGCACTAACGTTCATTAGCTCTCTAGCTATGTGGAAAGAAGGATTATGGGAATTCAGTGACAGTTTGTAATAACTATTGCTCATAATTTGTACTTTGATAGTTAATAAAGACTTTTTTCACATAATTTAGGTTTATGTCTGAACCAAACAGCAAGCAAAAGTAAATAAAATGTGAAAATGAAACTAAAAATGTGAAACAGGACACAAACTACCCCTGCCACCCCATCAGACACATGTTATAAGCATCAGTTACAACTTTCCAATAGTCATCCTTTTGTTTAAATACAATTTTTATTCATTAGGCATTTACAAAGATTCATAAGCATCAGCTGCAACTTTACAATAACCATCTAGATAATGTTCTAAAAAATTAGGGTATTGTCATGATCCTGGGTTTATGACCCAATGTTTCCAGTTTTGGACTTTCAATTTCTATTGTTTAATATTACTGTTTGTTTCTTAGTTTATTGTGGTTTTTGCAGTTTTGAGTTTTGTACCTTTTGTAGTAATTCCTGGTTGGTTCTTTTATTCTATTTATCCTCAAGCCTTCTTGGTTTAGTTTTCTGAGTTCTGTTCTTAGATGTAGTTCATCTGTATTTAATTCTTTATTTCAGTTATTATGCTTTCCCGGTGTTTTCCCTGTCAAGTCTGTGTTTCTTTCTCCCATGTGTGGTTATTTCCTGTTTTATTTTGATAGTCCCTCGTCTCCTGTGCACTGTGTTCAGTTTTGCTTCCTCTGTCTTGTTTTCTCACGATTAGGTTCAGCTGTGTACCCTTGAGTTTCTCATTTTCCCTACTTACCCCAGTATATATTTAAGACCTGTGTTCTCCTTTTGCTCAGTTCTGTAGTTCCAGCCCAGTAGAAGTTTTTAGGTTTTATTATTTACATGAACAATCAGTATTAAAGCTGATTTCTGAGTTAATTCCTTGCCTGCAAAGTCCCGCATTTGGGTCTTAGTCTACCTGCCGCACAGCCTGAATATGACACTTTTCACCAATTACTCACCATTATTAATTATAATTTAATTATTTTAGCTTAAGCATTTTAAAAACATTTTAGCATTTGGATGATACAACGGCTGCTGTCTCAATCAAAATGGCGTTTATTTCAGGATAACAACAAATTTCTTGACCTTTGCACTAGTCGCCATCATCCATGTGTAGATTTTCAGATCCAAATACTGATAGTACTGATACCAACACTGGTATTGGTATCAGATTGACACTGCATGATAGGATCAATACTTTAGTTTGGTTCTCTCCTCTGTGTTCAGTATGTTGCTCCCATTTCATCATTCGGTTGACAAGTCTGTGCAAACACCACCTCCTCCCCTTCCTGTCCTGCCCTGCTGTGTTTTGGTGATGTGTGGTCACATGATTCAGCTAGCTCAAGCAGCCACACATAAGCTTCAGCGAGTGAGAAAGAAGAGCATCGTGCGGAGATATTTTGCACCTGTAAATGAAAACATTGCATTCAATGATGCATGTCAGAAAGAAATTCTCTACTGAGGTGGCAAAATCAATTTATAGAAACACATGAAAAACTGGGAAAAATAGAACTTTTTTCCCCCCCTGGAATGAGGAATTGTGGAGGAGTGAAATCCCTCACAAAGATCCAGACGCCCGGCATAGAGACAGAACCCAGTGGCAGAGTCCTGGAGAGGCAAAGAATATCCAGGTGGCTCATCTAGTGGTGAAAGTGATGATTCAGTCATGACTCATGTCAGATCTTCAGCATGAGTTAGAGTTAATATTCAAACTGTTATTATCATAATTAGTATTTCAGCAGACTGATTACCTATAGACTGTGTTCAGACAATTAAATAATATATTCAGCTCACTGAAATGTGTGAAATTATTTTATTTGAACTAATGTATGAAAACATCTGAATATAATAACCACTTTGTATTAACTGTCTAGTAAAGTTATTGTTATTTACATAGTAGAGTTTTTAAAAAAAAACAGATGTTGTGTTAAGTAATTAACATTGCAAAGCAAAATTCACAGTCATTTAGGTGCTATTAAAATGTATTTAGATGTCCTTCTTCTTCTTCAGCATATGCAGCATGTGCTGCCTTTTCAGAATATTGGCATTCCAAGGTATCAGTTCTGGTTACATCCCTAATGCAGAGACATTTGTGTGCAGTGTTAACCAACAGTGATGATGCTACTCACAGGCTGAAATGGTAATTGGTTTAAAATTTGGAAAGGGAACAACCACAGCAGAAACAACAATAACACAAAGATTAAAGAGGTATGGATGAGAAGCACAAACAATGGACAGTTTTGATGTCTCGGTTTCACATCACTTTAAAGACATTAATGAATATTAAGACTTGTGTCTTCTCCATGGCAGAGGAGCAACAGCAGCACAAACACAAACAAGAGTGGCCCGCAGTAAAAGTTAATCTACATATTACAGTGCCCCAAGTGGCAATAGACAGCAAAGACATATAGACATAAACAAACATCTCTGTATAGCACCTACCAAAGCACTATGATGACAGGATCTTTAGAGCTCACAGAAGAGAAAATCTAGTGATTTACTGTGAATCTCCGATGGCCACTTAAAATCCACTCCAAATTGCTCTAAGCACTGAGCATGCGATTGTGTGCACCCTTTGAATCTATACGTTCTAAGGCAGTGAAGGGATTGTGGGTGGTCTAAAGAAATGTTTTCCTAATAAATCACAAGGGAGCTTTTAAAATCAGTGTGCAGTGCAGTGGGGAGTATTTCTTTTCCTATTCCCTCTGAGAACACCTGAAGCATACACAGCTTGACTGCTAATGGCTCGGTGGTAAATCACATCACGAACTCTAGAGCTGGCTCACGATTTGAAACAACTTGCAATACCTGGGTGCTTGTCTTGGTGCAGCCAAAGCTAGGACACACACAAAATGCACATTTAACAATGAAAAGGCACACACATACGCACACTGACTACCCACCAAGGTGAGTGCTTAGATATAAACTCCAAAGCTTCAGACAGGGCTGACCCTTTTCAAAAAGCTTTGGGTGGCAGCTAAAGGTTGCTTGAACATGCCTCCTTTACTGTTGAGCCTAGTAGTTTGACATGGAGAGGAGAGGAGTGTCTCTCTCCGATCCCCTCTCTGTCAAAAGAATGAAGGTCAGACTAAGACAAGGTCCAATTAGAGCTCAGCCTCAAACACCTGAAGTGAGCAAAGAGAATCTCTGCGTTTTTCTTTGTCTAGAGGGTTTGCATGTGTGCTTGTGTCCACAGGAAGAAAAAAAAATAATTAGGCATGCCAGCAGTCGAGCATTCCAAAACCGTATGTCCCAACATACACTAAAGCAAAGAGAGGATGCCAGTAAAAAAAGGGATTTAACTACAATTACTATGCCTTCCAAAAAAGCACTGTTTTCCTGGCTGCTCTCCACAAAGCCAATGGGACTCTAATGTAATGGAGGGGCCGAGTCAAAACAGATAAGAAGAGTCAGAGCAAAATGCAGATGATCTGTTAATGAATGTACACACAAAATCCCACAGTCATCAGTGCAGCTGCAGTAACCCCTTTGCAGTGCAGACAGGAGTACACAGAAGGGTCCATCACAGACAGCAACCCCTAATCAATCTCTGCAGAGAGCTGAACGCTTGGGGACACAGTGGCAGTGATCTCACACAAACCTTTCTATCACACACAGATCCACCAAGTCACGGCCATTCACAGTCACTAGAGGTGCCCCAGCAATAGCTCTGGGAGCAGTTGCCAAATTTATCAAAGAGGTCTAGGAGCAAACTGGAGGGCTCCAGCACTTCTGCACCAATGTGTAATTATTAGGACAGTTAGAAAGTCAGAGAGAGAGCCCTTTTAATTACAGCTGTGGGGGAAAATCCCAGACAGAGTGGATAGGGAAAGAACACAAGGGGCAGAGACAGGGATGCAGGAAGCTTCAAAGGGGTAGAAACCAGATGTTTGTGTTGAAGATTCACACTGTGACATAAAGAAACACACACACACACACAATGAAAAGAAAACACACAGCTTCACTTTGGAACATGGGAGCCGAAAGGAGTCACACACCTACATCACCTCTTTCAAGACGATAAACTTGGGTCAGCTACAAACCTGTTTCAAAGATGTGGATTAGGCAAGTGAAATGTTCTTTACCACCAGCAATTAAAGAGCACCATTAAGGAAAGCTTTCCTACGCTTAACAGCCCTTTACGACCGCCTACATTTGTAAAACAGATTCTTTTACAACTCCTTCTTCAATAAACAAAAACATTCTCTGTAAACTGGGGATGTTGGGATGGGCTGACCATGGTTGTTTTTGCTTAACTAGAGCTAGCCTCCATTCAATTTGCATGTAAGGGGGCCAGCCCCCCCCCCCCCCCCCCCCCCCATCCCTGCTTCTCTGGTGCTCTGCCTGCCTCTGGTCACTTGCTTTCACCTCAACTTTGTGACTAGGTCTGTTATTGGACATATCAGTGCCCTGTGCACCATCAGTTGTGTCCCCTCCCCATGGTTTCTGCCCCTCTGGGGATCCCTTGGTGGGTCCTCTGAGCCAGTCTTTTGCCCCTGCTAAAGCCTCCTCTGGGTGGGGGTGGAGGGTTGTTGGCTCTGCCTTTGTCCCCCCTGGTCTCCAACTAGGTGGAACTGGGCTTCACCTGTCTCACTTCTTTTAATGCACAGCACTAACCTAGCACACACTCAACCATAAGATTTAGAATAGCTATATTTACGTAGTGCACAATAAGAAGATATTTTTTTTAAATGCAGATGATTAAAATAATTTCTGTCTGACTAATGTTTGAGTGACTCCAGCAAAGGTTCTTCGTTTTCTGCATTTTCCATGCTTTATTTTCTTCTCTATTAATATAGCAGTGTGACAGTTAATTACAAAACAGTACTGGTATGCACCCCAGCAGCTCATTTTGAATTTGCCAGCGCAGAACTGAAAAGCTACTCTAACCGATGACGGGAATTGGCCTGCGGAGATTCTGTGCGAAGCCACAACATGGTAATTGTTTAACAGCTTTATACATTAAAATCTGCAACCACAAAACCTGACCTCCACATGTGGTGCGACAAATTGGATGACCCAGTGAGTAACTTGGTTTTGTCCTGATTTGGAAAGCAAACAGCAGAGCTTTTATTTCTTTGTTTGCTCAGTGCTTTGGAAAAATAAACAGTAAAAGCAATTTGAATTTGACATTGTTCATTAAACAAGCTGTCTTCTCGCAAACAATCCTATAAAAGCTGGCAAAATAAGTCCTTCTCTCCCCCAAAAACTGATCCCTAAAACAGTTCCTCTAAATGAGGAGTCCAAATACCACCCACCCCCACTCCCAGACGCCCAAATACTGTATAATTGTTGGCTAAATATGATGTACAAACAGCTGCAGAATTAGATAAAGAGTTATATAAGTATTCATAAACTTGTAAACAAACACTTGACATATTAACAGCTGTTAAATAGATCAGTTACTAAAAGAAGTGAATGAATTGTTGAAACAGTAAGCCAGGAGTTATGAATAAATGGCTGAGACAGCGTGCTAACTACAACTGATACTCGGTAAGCTGGATGGAATCACTGAAAATAAATTGTAAGCATTAGTTTGGTTCCAGTTTAAAAAGGTTAAAACGGTTAAAAGAACATAACTGAACATATAAAGTGATGTTTATGAAGGGGTTCTTCAGTCCAACAGAAATTTGGGGTTAAATGCAAATGATTGGGAAACTAAAAAGTCTAAGTCCCACATTAGCCACTATAATATGGTATAAATTTTTACATGATATAAAAGTGTCATCTCATTATATCAAGGATATAGTGATGCCATGTGTTTATGCTCCCTAAGCCCAAACATGTCTCAGGCAAGAGCAGCATGTCAGCCTCCGATGATGATTTAGTACTTAAAAATGGAGCTACTTCAATAGTAGCCACAAGCCACGAGAGGTCAAACCTTCAACAAAGCTCAATACTTTGCGAAATATGCAAGGAAACTGTTTCCACTAAAGGTGGAAACAACAAACATGTTTCACTGGTGATGTGCAACCCAAAAGTAAACAAATGATTCAACCCAGCATGTGGTTGGAGCACTCGTTAGTCCCATATGAGAAGAGGCACAAACAGTGGACAGAAATTACCAGTGGGGTTACATGGTGGTAAAGCGGGGCTTTGAACCAGCTGGTTAAAAAGCTCGACCCAAGATACAACATCCCAGTTAGAAAATATTTTTCAAATTAAATTTTATGATGTGCAGATATTGTGAAGCTCCTGAAGAGTTACAAGGTTACTTTACTTTATTGTTATTATTAAACAAAAATTTTAAACAGTTGTGTATGCTATACTTTTATGTGAAATTTCCAGGGAAAGCACTGCCTTGGCTACTTTTTTCTTACACGTGACTTCTGCTGTCACAGGATCTATAATGCTGTGTCACTAAAACTGCACTATAGGATGGAAACTGACATTCATTTTGTTTGCACTAATAAGTCCCGCTCCCTGCAAGCTGCAACCATTGATACAACATTGTTCAGTATTTCTTTCTACATTATCATACATATCATTATTGCAAATTTCCTTAAATAGTCTGATATAATTTTGAGGCTATATTGTCCACCCCTATTAGCCACAGTTTTGGAGCAAAGGTTTTAAAGCCCTTGTTTACACACACACACACCTGCACAGCTGCTGCTACCCCCACCATCACTTCTATCGACGCCAATACTTCAGAGCTTTGAAGCCAGCATGCTTCATAGCTCCATGTAAAAGCCACTTTGGTTGAGCATTGGCAATCTTATTAAGAACTGCCAAATAACTACCAGCTCTACTGGCAAGACATCTGACCCATTATCAGCATTGCAAATTCAATATTAGGTCAGTGTCTCCAGCGTTTCATTCATTCAGCACCAATAAAAAGGCACAGAGGAGATGTGAAATATCCATCTGGAGTCAGTCACTGACTTAGATGTAATAATTTCACTGCTGTATGAGATAACCTGTAAAAACGGATAACAAACAAATTAGCAGGATAGATTTCTTGTGAAGAATATCAAGAAGATGAACCCTCAACATATGAAGGTAGCTCTTGGTGTGGCCTTTTCACCCTCTTTCTAATCCTCTGGCTCATTCTGTTTAGCTCAGCACATCTGTGGATCCCACTGACCTACACACACACACACACACACACACACACACACACACACACACACACACACACACACACACACATGCACGCGCGCAATACACACAGGTCCAAACCTCTGAAGGAGCAGATTTGCTCATATCTGTGGGTAAATCGTCATGGACAACAAATCCAAGAGTCACCTAAAGGCTGAGTTTGGACACAATTGACTAAATCCACCTGGTGTGGGCTGTAAGTTGGCCAGCTGCCGATGCTCACACTGGATGTTTCCCCATCTATCTGTGTCTGTATCTCCATCTGTCTCTCATCTCTCTTAAATGTTCCTTGATGGCTTTTTTTTTTTTTTTAACCAAAGCACTTCAAGAGCCAACTGGTGCACACAAATCTTTTAGCCACCCACCAGGTGAATGCTGATTTTTGCATTCACCAGTTTACATGAATTGTAACATTTACATTGTGACATTGTGACATGTTCCCTTTAGGAAGAATCCTAATCACTTTCATGTGCCTCTGATGGCACCAACCTGACATTACCTTTGGTGTTTAGTGCATGTTACAAGGCCGTTATCATGTAAAACAAAAGAGAATGCCTTTTCTCTTTTGTTTTTAAACACAGATGAGCTCAAATGTATATATATACATACAAGTCTTATAACATATTTCTGTCTGTCTCTCCAAGCAAGATTTCTCTCTCAACATAACATATAAGGTGTGATCAGTAAAGATCGAAAACTTTACCCAATTTAAGTTTGGCCCATTCCACATTCAAGGTCACATTCTTGTACATCTCTGGACTGGTTTCAGCATGTCTGCTATCTTTATATAGATCTCTAAATGGAAGTTCTAATAAGTCTCCTTATGCGGCTTCAATGGGCATTGTTAGTATGGCAAAAAGTTTTAATGCATGAGATGGCACGGTGGTACACACAGTGATTCAGAACATTTGCTTTTGCGAGTAACAGTAGTTCAGTGGCTAGCGCTTGTGTCTCACAGCAAGCTGGTCCTTGATTCAAATCTGGCAGGTCCTTCCTGTTTGGGACACTTCATATGCTTTACTCCAGGAGGTTAATCTGTGGTTATTCTGACAAACGCAAAACACATTAGGTTTTACCTATCTGGGACTAAAACATTTTTGGAAAAGAGAAATTTTTAATCTAAAGAATTTCAGTACCAGTTATTTAGAAGCTGAATGCTCTCCCTCAGACACCTTAGAACATTAGATTAGAGCTCCGTGATCAGAGTCTTATCCTGGAGGAGGAATTCATGATAAACACCATGTGACACAATGTTGAATAACATGGAGCATTTATAGGTCTCATATCTTGCATGACACACTGCCTCCTGGTTTGGAAACTATCAACTCTTTGACTTGAAAACTGCTTGGACATGAAGCCCAGCCCTCATCAGCAATGGTGATCCTCCACACAAAAGTCGGGTTAGTTTGAAGCAGAAGATGATGTTTGATCTCTGTGCAAATGCTCAGAACAGGATTTCCAGGGAGATGCTAATGATAGCAGCCACACTGGAGACTGACTGGACATGCCTGAAAAAAATGACCTTGAATCTGAAATTGGCCAACTTTAAATCAGGTAAGGCTTTTGACATTTATGAACCTGTTCTCTGAACTCTTTATCACACCTCATAAAATACAACATAAGAAGGCTTGGTTTAGTTTTGCTGTCAGAGTAGATTTATATATTAAAGTTTAGGATATTTTTTCTAATAACTTATATGTGATTGTCATAGTCAAAGACTGCGTTTTAATCTAATTTGTGAGGGTGTCTGTATTCATTAAAATGAACGAAGCTGCTTCATCAGAAAAACTGTGAACAAGAGTAAAAGGCAATATTACCACAACAGTAAAAACCTTTAAGAAAAAAATATGAGTCACAGTTCTTTGCCTCCAGGGAGACAGACAGGATTACAGAACCCTTTTTTTTTTTTTTTTTCTGGATGGGATACAGAATAAAAAGCAGAACTGATTTATTTATTTATTTATTTTATGCAATGACAAAATACACCAACAACAAACCTTTTGAAGCTAAAACATTTTACAAAATGGACTACTAAGGACTACTGAGCATAATGCCCTTTCAACATTTGCCATTCAACATTTGTCTGAATAACACAAAGGAGGGAAAATTACACTGTCTTATTTTGTGTGGCTCAAAATTGCTAACCAATATCAACAGCAGCAAAACTGAAATAATGTACTCCCCACCCTGTGGCAGCATGCATGGATAAGCCTGACCTGGGTGCAAGGGTTCTGAATAAAATTAATTTTACTACTTTCCAATTCTCTCCTATAAATCCCTGTGATTGGTTTCAGCAACCCCAGAGCTAGATCTGTGATTAGCGAGGAGGGCTTTATAAGTATCACACTGGTGCCTCAGCTTCATAAATAGTCCTGCTGTGTAGAATCCAGGCAGCAGGGCAAAACAGAGGAAGACAGACAGAAATCACTCTCGGTAACAGGACTTCCTTCTTAGTGTTCTCCCCACTTATGTCTCACATTTCTCTAGCTTTAGTTATGATCTTCTTGTCTGGAAATACACCATCAGATTAAGGGGACTCCTTTCTACTGCTACAGATTAAAATTGAACACTTAGTCACACACAACAAAAATGTGGGTTTCTCCTTTGGGAAATGGTGCACACATGAGTGGAAAACATTGGCCATCTGTAGGCTTCCCAAGCACTCCCTGTTTACTAGCTCATCAGAATCTGGCACATACAGCCTGTACAACAATAATTCCAACATTTCAGAGTTGAGTGAGGTATCTTTAAATCATGTGTGTGAAGATGTGGGAACCCTGTTGAAGTTTGTTAACCAGGAAAGAAAAACAATCAGGTAGACAAAATAGGCAATTCTTCAGGAGCTGTCCAGTGCTGAAACCACATAAAAAGCCAATGGGGAGCTTTTCATTTTCCAAGGATTAGCTCAGGCAAGGAAAAACAGACATAATGGTAAAATAAGCAGCGGTGCAGTATTTGCTTCTTCTCTTGGGCGTCTTAGAAGGTGACTGATAGAGACACAGGCCAATTCAGATTTACTGACATGCCAAATGACTTTAACAAAGAAGGCAACATATTGAACTGGCAAAACGAAGAGGAAAGGTAGTTGAACAGAAATCCACCTTCAAAAATCATTTCTCCAATCACTGGAAGATACTCAACTGTGCTCCTGTCATTAATTCAGCAGACAAAAACTGTTACCATATGTCATTACTTATTTATAGTATTTAATAGGGAAAATGCTTCCTTTGAATAATACATTTGGTGGGAGAGCAGGGTTTGGGGAGGTGGGGATGGAGGGGTTGACTGATGAATATTCACAGGCTGCGTCTGGAGGGATTGTGCTAAACTACCTTTTTTTCTGCCTCTGTGCCTCCTGGGCTTTGTCTGCTCTGCCACTGGCCATGATGGCCCAGCTGCGCTGCTCATTTGCTTGGCGCTACGCACAGTGGCTAGTTCAACATGGTTAATGCCAGACTATTATATTATTAGCCAAGGCAAAGCTAGCAGCAGCCCACTTAGGCTCCACTCCATCTGCTTGGTGGTATCAGGTTGGAGGAATGGAGAGACCCAGAGCTGTCAATCAAGCAGGCTGACGTCACCTGGTGAGCAAAGGTATAGCATTCATTAAACCAATGAAATGACCCTGGGGCCGGGGAATGAAGGTGCCAAGTGGATCCCGGCCTAAAATGTGATCTATGGTCATGTATGCTCAGGGTTCTTCTGCGGCACACATGTAACTTAAACAGACAATAGAAAGTGCAAACTCTTGTGATCATTTATACAGACAGAATTGAATATGTGCATAGGCTGCTGTGAGTGTTTTCACTGCCTAATTGGATCCAGGTTATCTATTCTAACTGTGTAAATTAGTCTCTCTCGGCAGGAATCTTCCAGCATCCATTCTGGCCCTTCTCCTAACATAGGGGAAAAAACTACATCCATTTGTAACATACGTAGTAAGCCTACAGCTCTGAACCTTTGGCAAAAACACACAAAAGGAAAAAATATTAATAAAGATTCTTTCCCACTGTAAAATTACACACATCAGGATCACAGCTGATTCATAGCATCCCACTCTTCCAACTACAGGATTTCAAGCTAGAGGCCTTTGCCAGTCAAACAGCCTTACTCAAGCCCAGAGATCTTATGTACTGATATCGTGCATTTGCTTGGCTGCTCTGCCTTTTTTTTCATCCCATGCCAGGGCGGCTTTGTTTGTTTTAAGCATAGCAGAAGGTTCATTGTAGGAATATTAATGTCTTACATTCGCAAAATCTAAAATTCACAGTTTCCAATTTACTTGCTTGGACACTGCTCAAGTGCAAAATTGAATTCTGGCCCATTCATGTCTTCTGCTACAAGTGTCTGCACTAAGCTGAGCGCAGCCAGCCAGAAAAGACACATTATTGAAATATGTGACAACGCAACCTCATGCAAAGAGCAGATAATGCTGTAAAACTCCCACACTCTGTTACATCCCTTCTTCATTCTCTTTCTTTCTCTCTCTTTCCTCTTTCTTTTCTGTCTTTCTTTTCTGTCCATGTTTATGAGATGTGATGACAACATTTCCAAGCTGCTTTTGGCCTTGACCACAGTTGGAGAGGAGCCACTAAGAAGCGATGAACCACTCTCTAAAGGAATACTGTTCATCCATTGTAATGCCTCATCACACAGAAAATGTGAAAATGGGGGCAGTGAACTGGCAATGCCACAGAAAAAGAACACCTCTTCTGTGAACAATAGCGTTAACAGTAGAGCCTGTGATCCAGAGCAAGAGTGATGAGTGAGAGTCCAAACAGTGCAGGACAAGAGAAAGAGACATAAAGACAAACAGAGAAACCTTCTGCAATATGCGTGAGTGCATAAGGCAGAAAGAAGCAAAACGAAGCACGGCGACTTAAACAGCGGTTTAACCTGCAGCCAGATCCTAATAGTGCAACTGGAGCTGATGATGCCCATATCATTCACCAACACAACTCAAGAACTGGAAGCATAGGTGGCCATCAAATGTACACACAGTAGAACACACACAGGTATCAGATAGACAAAGACCTACAAATGGCTGCCCAACCACTGAGAGGGGAACATTTCATCTACAATCAGTCACAGAATGAAAATGGGGCTGGCCAGTTTGCGGACCTGAAGCATCAACGATCACACTGCTAATGCTAAGCCCAACAAAGATTCAAAAATGTGTGTTACTGCAGGTGGTTTGGAATATCAGAGAAAAAGGCTGCAGAATCACTTTGGCTAAAGATTGCTTAGAAATATTCTGGGCTAGGGCTGTCTGAATGAATGTGTGTGTGTGTGTGTGTGTGTGTGTGTGTGTGTGTGTGTGTGTGTGTGTGTGTGTGTGTGTGTGTGTGTGTGTGTGTGTGTGTGTGTGTGTGTGTATGCAAATACCTGAGACACACAATTATAATACAGAATAGGAGGCCAGAGAGAGAGAGAGAGAGAGAGAGAGAGAGAGAGAAAGAGAGAGAGAGAAGAGAGGGAGGGAGAGAGGGAGGCTGGTAACCATTTCAGAAACAGTTTGGCTGAATTTCTGCTTAATTTCCCAGGGGGTCATGAACAACTCTGATCCAGCTCCATTGCCATTATCTGACAAACATGATGAACGAAAAAAAACTTTTCATCCATAAAACCACCCCTCATTGCTACACAGTCAACTAAAATCCACATTGCCGTAAAGGACTGTGACACGCCGTGCTCCTCCATTTCAATCAGTTTGTAACCTAGAGCTCCTCCTGCTAGATGCCAACCTTTCTTCCAGCAGAAATAATTGAGAGACCCTTTAGGCGGAGTGCAAGTGCCATCCAAGATAATGTCTCAGGTTTCCCTCCTTTGCTTCACTGACAGCGCTGACAGCCCTGACTGCGCTGCCTATCGACTTACACCCGATCCAAAAGCTCCCCCTGTCCCCATCTGCCTCACCTGAAGGCTTACCAAAGGAGAGGAAAAGGGGATTTTCACTACAAAGAAGTGGGTTCATGGTCATACAGATCCAAATCCTACAATAACCGGCGCTGTCAAATATCCTTTTAAGTGGCTGAACAAGCAGCCTCAAAGGAGGAAACAAGAGGGAACGATGCTTTGCTAAATTTATTACTTCTTAACAGATGCTGCATAATTGGACAATTGCAACATAATGCAAACAGACAGAAAACACCAAAACCACTTAACTTTTGTCAAAGTGTATTTTAGGGTCATATTAAAACTCAATCACCAACACGGCAAAACGCAAAATTTACTGAAAATTACCCTCAAGGAAGCAATAACTAGCTCAGGTTTTTAGGCAGTGAATCAGACGCTTGCAAAGACTTTATACTTTTGTGATGTAAAATACGTTTCATTTTGATCACAGGCACAGACCTTTGTCTTTGAGTAGTACTGACAAGGACATCTCCAGTTCATAATCGACTATAAGTGAACAAAATTAGTGAAACACCATTTTCGTTTTGTGTAAGTAAAATAATGTTAAATTGACTTAATTTTAAAATCCAATTAGAAAATGTATAGATAAATAAATATATAAGAACATCTAAAACTACTCGCCTTCACCTTTCAGATTAAGTCAGGTCCCGTCCACAGGAATGTAGAGCGATGCCGCAGCTTTACAGGAGCGTCTCTCTGATACAGTGCAGGTGGTAGCGCCACAGACGGGGAAGCTGAACCATCCAACACACGCGTAAAAGCCCCGCGAGCTCGGCTGCAAACGAGGAATTTCTGTCAAATAGGGAGACAGAGTCTGTGCCGTTTTGCATGTAGTGCGCCTGGATGTGGAGCCGTGTCCTTGCGGGGCTTGTCGAGGAAGCGGCCGCGATGAGTGGATGAGTGCCAGAGTGGTGCTCACCTCTCCAGCAGCTGAGCGCTACTGAACAAAAGAGTGCTCCGCAGGCTCTCTATTCAAATAGCAGGAGAGGGATGAACGAAGGTTGGGGGGCTGAGGGGCGTGCGGAACGAAGAGGAGGAGGAGGGTGTGTGTGTGTGTGTGTGTGTGTGTGTGTGTGTGTGTGTGTGTGTGTAAGTAAGAGTGTTGATGGCGGGGTGGGGGGTGCCTTTAGTGTTAAGGTTGACATAAAGATCAGAAGTTCCTGCCTCAAGCACTTCTTCAAAACCACCTAATATAATGCATGTAGACCGCCTTACATGATCTGTTATAGTTTGTAATAAATGCTGGGACAGAACAATCACAAATCTATTAGTCATTATCTGTTAAAGTAATTTATGACAGGCAGGGAGGGAGAGGGTTTAGTTTAAGACGTGATTTGGCATCTCTGTCCTACTGTAGGCCCCACAATCCCGTTTGGCCTTTGTTTGAGCGCTGTAATTAATGACCTTAGGGATAGAATTACCTTGTTTGGCAGTATAGCAGTGACCTCAACCTGAGATTTACTTGCAGTGGAACGAGCTTAGGCTATCAAATTGGATTAATGCCCAAATTGCCAAGGATTTATTTGGCAGGCCTAAACAGCAAACGTTGAATCAACATTTTTCACCTAACAGCGAATCTGACATGAACATATAGCGAGGCTTGCCTGCTTTCTACCCTCTGGTCTATAAAGTCTGCATAGTGGGAGTTCACATTAACATAATTACTGTGGTGCTTGTAAAATAATAAAAATAAAAACGGTCATTTGAAATAGTTTGCAAAAGTGGTGCTTGTACACATTCATGGGCAGTTTGAACGACCCACCGCTTTGTTAAAGAATAATGATCTCCCATGAGACGCTTGCATGCAGGAAGATTAAGGCACTGTTCAGCAGAGTTGTATAATTTACGCATAACTGGGGCAGCTTACATTTTTTTTGTTTGTTTTACATTTTGTCTATATTTTTTTCTATAGACAGAGTGTATTTTCACCATATGCCCGCAGTATACGTACTTGCAACTTTTAAAAAAGATCTCTAATGGAGACCGTCAGCTTCTCAAGACGCCAGGAGCTGTCCGTGGTGCTGAAGCTTTTTGGTGTAAAGCGTACCTTTATAGTACTACATTGAATGCCCGCAACTGGAGCGACGTTGCGTTTATACTTGTGCGCGGTGTATGCCTACATCGCTCTGTCGTCACTATTGAAACTGAGCTGCTCATGTTGAACTTACAGCTTATAAATCTTAAAGAACAGTTATTTTTTACTGAAACACAAGAAGGACATAAACCATGAGCCTATACATGTCTGCTCAGTACCACAAGAAAAAAAAATAGCATGTCTACACTGGCAGAATACTATCTGTCGCAGAAGCATAATGGGCAAGGTAGACACAAATACGGCTTATCACAGTTTTGTTTTGTTTTTTAACGGAGGTATTATCCTTGTGCCAATCAATATACTGTAGTTATACAGCATATTGTTACTAAACAGACCTATCACAGCTACTAGGTGTGGTTGCATTCGTGGAAGGGTGCATGCCAGGGTACAACGAAGGCTACTGCATAGATTTAACCAAGTAATTTAAGTCATGGCATTAGAATAATCATAGAAATGTGTGTTGACTTATAAATCATTGTCATGCCACAAATGTGGTATAGTGAAATGATGCCTATCATGTTCGCTTCAAAAAGTTTTTCTAAGTTGTGAAGACTTAAAGACATATCTCATTACAAGCAAAAAGAAAAATATTATTTAAAGGTTGCACCACAGCTCACTTTTTTTCCCAATTCAACTAGCACATCTCCTAAGAAAGACACTTTGAAGTTCAACTCCTAAAATCATCATATCAATAAATCATGGAATAGACTTCATATTCAATCTCATCAAACATAAAAAAAAAAGGTCTTTCCTTTTACAGTAGACCATTACAGCTTTCTGTTCCTATAGCTAATGGTAGTGCAAATGAAGCACAAAGAAATCTTTGATTTATGCTTAAATTTCACTTTTACTATTAACAGATTACATCAGCTGCAGTTACTCCTGGGCCATTATCATTTTCTTTGACTATTTCTTAGTTATTTTATTTTTCATCACTGGCTGTGGCTCAGGAGGAAGAGCGGTTCATCTCCCAAATCAAGGTAAAGCGTTTTGTTCCCCAGATCCTCCAAACTGGGTTACATGGTGAAACCCAAAAGTGCACTATAGCAGTACAAGCCCATTTAGTAGGTTCCAGATTGATGATGCATATGGTTTTGGTGACTTTTTTTCCCCTCTAGTAACTCCATCAAGTAAAAAAAAAAAAAAAAAATAGGTCCAGATCTGCTCCATGGTACTTTCAGACTATATTTTAAAAACAGGAATTAAAGCATTACTTATAGTAGAAGCATAACATGACAGAGTAAAACTGACTTTAAAAAATAATGCTGCAGAGGTCCTTAAAAAATACTTCATGCTGACCCCAGCTGAGGTTTGCTATTATGTAAATACTATGCTGACAAAGTATAACTTGAAATTGTGTGACGCTGTCAGCAGGTTCGAATGCCTCCCAGTCTTTTAGCTGGCTGCTTTAGCGGTAAGGGCCATGAAACCAAAGCCTGCTTCTACACAAGCATTATTCCTAGCCAAGGGAGCAACAAAAAGGCCAAAGAACATAAAGATGCAGACAAGACTTATCCAATAACCACAAGTGTTATATATTCAGGACCTAGTCCGGTGTGTTTAAAAATTGAGCAGTATCATAAAGTATATCATAAAATATATTACAAAATAAAAGTCAATAATGAGACTTTGGAAAAGGTGTGATGTACTATCTTCTTTTGGCCACTTGTAATGCTACATGTTATGGTCTGCAGCTTCGTATGAGTGACCAGAAAAAGACAGTTAATCAAGACTGTAAAAGTTATGCGGTAAGTGACTGTAAGAGAAATGCTTAAATTAGAATTTAAAAACTTATCATGAAAGCCAATTTATGAAAAAGCTCTGATACAATTTTCATAATTCCCATCAAGATCAAAAACTGTATCTTAGAAAGCACATAAGCCTTGTTTTGTACATCAAAGAGAGCTTACTGTCTATAAATAAGCCTTACAATCAATGTGATTCTTTTAATTGAAATTACTTTTATTCACTTTCAATTTATATTCAAATCCAGCCAAACAGAAGATTTTTTTTCTTTTTTTGCAGTCGTATTGGGAATATCATTTGATTTCTGAGTTGATGAAAAAACATGAGACACAACTCTAATGATCACTTTCGGGAAAAGACTTAAAGAAACAACTCATGACTTAGAACAAATCATCTGATGTTTACAGACAGTTCACTGATGGCATAATGGCTGTACTGTGGGGATAGCTCAAATCCTCGTCCTGTTCAAAGCACCACTCTTCAGCTAATGTTGGCTGAGTGCTTGAGACTGTCCTCGGCTTTAAAGAATGGTTGAAGCCAGACAGACTCTCCAGTGAGTTTGACACCAAAAGGACCGTAGCACCACCCTGAGCCTGTGCTTATCAGATCTCTTATATATCCAGACTCTTCAAAAGGGCAAGACCTTTTGATGATGATGGTGGGGGTTGAGATGATGACAATGACTACCAAGACAATGCTTTCTTACACCCTGTTTTTAGTTTGTTTTGTATTTTTAATCTTTACCTTTCTGCTTTTCCTACTTCTCTCTTTCCCTAAAGCCAATCAAACTACAAACAAGACAGTAAACAAAGAAACTGTTTATATCGATCCCTGGGCTTTATAGCTGTGGGTAAATGTGTTTATCTTGTGTAGACACTACATTATACTTAGATTAAATACATATTTGATGTAGTGACTGGAGCAATGAGCAATGCACTGCTGTGAAGCATCCTCTGGCAAGGGTTTATTACATTTTGTTAATACCTTAATTAGGCAAAGCATGAGAGAAATTAATCCCTGGAGAACTGGCTTCTTAAAACATTGTCCAGCCACCCCTGAAACCCAAAGGAATAATTAGGCAGAGCAGAGAAACGTGTTTGTCCCTGGGAGGATTCTGGGATAAAGTTTACCTCCTAGTCTTTGACAGGGACTGGGCTTTTGTTTGCACACAGACTTAACTCTGAGAGGCGTAACAATCAAGAAGCACAAATCAGCTTTAATGACAACAACACAGCTAGTGTTTTCTATCCAAAGAAACTCGCCGAAAACATCTCACGATACTGTATGTGGGTGAAGTCAACACAACGAAAAACCATGGTATTTAAGTTTTAATTACCAGAACATATATTTGTTTGGCAATTAAAACAAACTGACTGCAGCTTGTTTTTAATGTCAGTGAGGGAGAGGAAATCAGGAAATCAGGAAAAAGGTCAGCAGACATGCAGACGCCCAGGCAGACTTCTGCTGTTGAAGCTTTGTGCTCATTTTTGTTTTCCCATCTTAAATAATCTGTCCTCTCTGTAGTCTCAATCAGACACAACAAATGTGTGTTTAAACTCTGACCCAGAGTGCAAGATTACCCAGTGAGCTACCCTCATCTTTAAAACAGTTACTTGAATGCATTAGTGACTCCATCTGGCTGTGAATCACAGGGTCTATTACATTGTATACCTCTTTTTGCATTCAGTCAGAATTACATTTATGACACTGAGAGTCTACAGCTACCATTTTACATATATTTAACAGAAAGTCCCAGTGAGATTAAAATCTCTTTCATAAGAGAGACCTGGCCATGGCCACAAAATGCAGCCTATACAAAGTAAAGTGTAGCATCTTACAATAATGATCACAGCATATGTATGTAAATGTATCTGTACGTACCCTATCTCCTGCTTAATGGGTGGACCGATCGGAACAAACTTTGCATGAACATCCTCACACATACAGCAATTATTCACATCTATATGTTTCTCAAAATTATTTATTAAAAATCTCAGCCCTTTTGATTTTCATTTTATGTTCATGTCATTGTCCCCCCTGCCTTGGTGACTTCACAGAGCAGATCAGGGGATTACCAAAGTCAGTAGGTTGTGTTCTCCCTACCATAACAAAATTATAGTGTCCCACAGCTAGTGTGGTAACAAATCACTATTACATTAATCCCCAACGGTTTTGCTGCATTGACTTTAAATTTGCGCAACAGAATACAAACATTTTGTGCAGCCAACCCTGGCATTTCCATACTTCCAATTACCCAGAGAAATCCTTGCATTTAAATGGTCATAGAGATGGAAAACAAATTTAATAAGTTACATAAGCATCCTGACAAACTGATGCTAATCTTTAGAAGGGTAATATACAGACTCCCACTAGATGCCTTCAGTTGAAGAAAGCTGAAAGTGATGCACATCCAGCCTGAGTAAACAACCAAATGAAAAGTGGAGGAGGCAGAGGTGGATTTTATTGTGTTTGAAGGGATCTGTATATGTAAGAGAGAGCATGAAAAGACTTGATGCTGAGTGCATTCCACATTAAATCATTTTCCATCAACAAATTCAAAAACTTCAAGATTTCTAAAACCTTATTCTTCCTTTAACTCAAAATACACACACGCACACATACTAGCAATAGTACACAGGTAGCAAGAGTGATTTGGCCTTAAGCTTATTTTATGTCTGTGCTTGTGTGTGCTTGTGTGTGCGTGTGTGTGTGTGTGTGTGTGTGTGTGTGTGTGTGTGTGTGTGTGTGTGTGTGTGTGTGTGTGTGTGTGTGTGTGTATGGTGTTTTTTTTTTTGTTTGTTTGTTTTTTCTGGATAGCTTGTCTCCTGAGGGCCAAACAATGTAAGTGAGAAAGCAACTCAAGCACAAACATACGGGAGCACACACACAGGTTAAAAAAAATAAAAAATCAGTATAGGAAGGTTAGTACATGTCAATCAAATCAATACTCCTTGGTCAGTTAGCTTTTTCGTACTACTGCAGTACTACACCTTCATGTACAAGTAGAATAAGAGAAATATGAAGGTAAGAAAAGGTTCCTGGGTCTCTTTGCCAATCACTGTTTTGTTTATTTGGGTTTGCTAAGCCCTCGGACAGCCCTCGGGATAGGATCGTTTGTACACAGCTAGAGGGAGGGAGTAACACTGTATGTGTGCCCGACCACGAGAGAGGAATATTTGTGTGTCATATGTCAGGGTCGCCACTGGTGCCAATCCAGGTCCCGCAGCTTACTGACCCAGAAATGAATGACACTAGCACTAAAAGGCTATCAAACAAACTGCACTCAGTCATTTGCCATCATTGAGAATGACTGCCTGCATGACGGTTTAAATTACCTAATGGATGAAAATGAGAACTCAGGGTGCTCGAGAGAAAGGGATAGGAGGAGGAGAGAGAAGGTAGACAAAGAGAGGGGTGATGCTGGCGGGGTTTGAGACAGCGGCACCAGGAGGATTGTTAGGCACCAAGGAAAAAAAGAAGCGTCAGCAGACCAGAGAAGCTGTAAATGAGGGAGTAATGAAGCCATGCAGGTGGGGGCAGGTGATCTATAATAAATGAAGGTGAGAAGGGAGGAGACAAGGGGCTGTTAGCTGGGCTTTGCTTAGCCTATTATAAACAGGCAACCAATCAGAGACTCTCTGAATGACCCCGATAGAAGGCAGGGAGCAAGAAAGGTTTGGTTTGATGTTTAATGATGTTCCCAGTATGAGAGTAACACAAAGAAGAGATGTGCTTTTTGCAGCCAGAATCTAGCATTTTCTGGCAAATATATTTTATCAGCATCTGTTTTTGTAGGTTCTTGACGGGGAAGGCAACACTTCATGGTGGACTTACTACAAGCAGTAAGAACTGGGATTAAACACGATTATGTACAGCTTCAAATTTGACTGCAGGGTTAAGCCAACATATCTAAATCAGCCTACACAAGTTTCATTTTTACTGACCTTGTGTAAAGTTCATTTTCTGTTGGTTCAAATTCTGCTTTTGTCTCTTGCCTACCAGTTGCTATTGCTAGGTATAGTGCACACAAAGTAAACACAAAACACTTGAGCCTGATCGGTTTACAACACAAATCCAAAAATTAGATAAAAATAGCTGTATTAGGTCCAAGGAGATTATACCTTCAGCATTAAACCTGTAAATATCATTACCAGAAGGGGCCAGCTTCTCTGCTTGCAAAAATAAGTCTATGAGCAAAAGGCCCCACTTCTACTTCTTGATTTATTACCTCAGTAAACATTTTCTTAATGAGTTTATGGTCTCAGTCGGTAATTTCAAGCCTTCTTCATTATGGCATGATGTTTATTCTATAAATAATGGTCATACTGAGGGTGAAAAACACGATATAGAAGGGTATGGTTTGTCCTCCATCTGTTTCTGGGTTCCCAGCAGACCTATTCCTTACACACTGTGTTTATATTCAAAAAAAGAAGAAAAAAAAAATCAAGATACTGACGTTACATCTGAGGAACTCTAAGCTTTAAAACTGTAGTACACAAACCAATGGGTGACGTCACAGTGACTACATTCATCTTTCATGTCCAGGCTTTTATGATGAGGGTATTATGACTATGTGTTGTTGAGTTAAAATGCGTTGGTCAAACCTTTTTTTGACTGAAGGAACATTCAGTTTTCAGTTCAGTTTATATGTGATTGAATAGCAAAAATACTCGTGTACATGTTGACTGGACCTTTGCCATGTTTCCTTTTTATGTGTAGCCTTGTGGTTTTCATTGCCTTTAGTGTTTGCAGAGTTCTGCATTCATATTGGGACTTTGTTTAAATTTGATTTACTTCAGCATTAAAGCCTTTTTGTTCAAGTCTTTTAGCCTTCAGGCTTCTGCATTTGGGTCCTAACCTTTCCACTGACAGCTGTCGATTATGGAAATGTCATAATTTGAGCTGTTTCATCAGAAAGCCGGTTTACCAGATCTGTTTTTTTCAGTTTCAAAAAGGGGCATGTAAAGTCCATTTTAAGGGCATTATTTATGAAACCAAATTCTAGCTCTTGTGTCTACCCTAAGCTTTTCTCCAGTCCACAGACAGTTCTTCCCCTTCTGATCAAACAACTGTGATCAAAGAAAATCAGATTGTGTACATGAATCTTATTCTTAGAGTTAACTCAAACATAAGACACTGCTGTGCAGATTTTCTTCATATTTTACATTACATTGTGCTGAGCTGATATTAGCTTCAGTCTTTGTCAATGAGGCTTAACACCATTATGATGATACACAATTATAATGGTTGCATTTAAACAAAATGAGCAAGAATGCATTTCCCTAAAAGACGTCATCTGAGGGCTTGTGTTGCTAAAATGTTCGGGCTACTCTGGCCAACATTAAGATTTATTTACTGAGACACCTCGGTACATTGCTCCAGAAACAATTTCAAAAACCCGCTGTAACAGATGACTCGATCAAAGACTGTATCCTATGACTGTATTACAAATTTAAGAGGAGCTGCTAAGCCTCAATAGCACCATTAGCATGATTCTGGCAACTTTTTCTTTTCTAGAGAATAAAATATCTTTAGGCTCCTTCATTTCTTTGAACAACTACCCTATGCCATCACTTCCTCTTCAAAAGGTGCCATGTCATCCAAACAACCACCCTTTCCAACATGCTGTGCAGTCTTGAAATGCACAGCTGTGACTGTTACAGTGAAGAGGGCTGTTCAGTGTAAATGTGTCTGGCCCGGTCCAGAATGCTGAGAGGTGGACGAAACACAAGCTTTGAATCCAGAAAGTCTGCTGACGAAAGTAGGTAGGTCAAACTGCACTTTCACTAGAGAATATCAGCATACTCATCAAGTCTGTAGTACAGCCAGCTGCCTGAAATAAAACCGAAGGTAGAATTTAATACAGCTATAATCAGCAAGCATTTTCTAGCATTTGGTTAAGAGGTCACAGGCATTTACTGATAGCTGTCCATATTTTAACTCATTATCTCAAAGTGGGTGTACACTCACCAGCCACACCTGTTTAACTGGTTGTTAATGAAAATATCAGCCAGCCAATCACATGACAGAAAATCAGTGCATTTAAGCATGGAGCCATGGTCAAGATGACCTGCTGAAGTTCAAAACAACCAAGCATTAGAAGAAGAAAAGTGATTTAAGTGACTCTGAACATGGCATAGCTGTTGGTGCCAGCAAGTACTTCAGAAACTGCTGATCTACTCGAATTTTCTTGCACAAGCACCTCCAGGGTCTACAGAGATCTGAAAAAGAGAGAAATATCCAGTGAGTGGCAATTTTTCTGGGAGAAGATTGCTTGTTGATGTCAGAGGTCAGTGGAGAATGGCCAGACTGCTTCGAGCTGACAGGAAGGCAACAGTAACTCAAATAACCACTCATTGTAATCAAAGTATGTAGAAGAACATTTCTGAATACACAAACATCGAACCTTGAATGCAACATCCCACTCCTGTCAGCTAAGAAGAGGAAACTGAGGCTGCAATTCACACGAGCTCACCAAAATCGGACAGCTGAAGATTTTTAAAACATTGCTTGGTCTTATGAGTCTTGATTGCTGTTGCAACATTTGGTTGGTATGGTCAGATTTGAGGGTAAATAAAATTAAAGTCTGGATCCAACCTGCTTTGTATCAACAGTTCAAACTGGCAATGATGTAATGGTGGGAGATATTTTCTTGGCACACTCTGGGCCACTTAGTACCAGCACTGTTTAAACACCACAGCCTACCTGAGTATTGTTGCTGACCATGTTCAACCCATCTTGTGAAGGCTGCATCCAGCAGGATAACAGGCTACATCACAAAGCTCAGATCCTCTCAAACCGATTTCTTGAACATGACAATGAGTTTAATGTATTCAAATAGCCTCCCAGATCTCAATCAAATAGAGCACCTTTGAGATGTGGTGGAACGGGAGATTCACAGCATGGTCATGGATTGCTGTGACGCTATTGTGTCAATAAGGAGCAAAACAATACAAAAGCCCTTCATAGGGAAAATAACCCATAAACAGAAGACACTTCAGGCAGCCAGGAAACCACAAAAAAACAGTATCTGATATCACCACAACAAGGAACAGGAGGAAACAGGGACTATGAATACATAAGGGTTAACAAGGAGGGAACACAGGTGAACAGAATAAGACTAACGAGACAAATGAAGCAAAACAAAATAATGCACAGGAAATGGAGACTAGGAAAACAAAACAGGAAGTAAATAACAGGAACACAGAATGCAGACTTGACACATAAAGGAATCAAACATAACTAAACCAAGAACAAGACTCAGGTAACTAAACTAAGAAGGCCTTAAGACACAAACAAACTAAGAACTTGACTCATTACACATGACAAACCTAACAATAAAATGATCTCAAAAGGAAAACACAAACTCAAATTTGCTGTTTCAAAAAAGTCCAACCTAAAGTGTTGGGTCACAGAGCCAGGATCATGACAGAATCTATGAAACAAAGAATTAAAGCACTTCTGAAATCATAAGGGGGTTCACCTGGTATTAGCAACGGTATACCTAATAAAGTGGCCGGTGAGTGTATACCATATTCATGCCACAGATTTTCAAAACTATTTTTGACAAGCTTTAAGCATTTGGAGTGCTTTGATCTTTTCAAATATGCAATAATAGATTAATGTACCCTATAATTCCAACTTGCAATATTTCTGTGGAATTGCAAACTATGTGGTCATAAAAAAGGTTCTTTAAAGCTCTTCTGATTAAAATTTACATATTAATAAGCGATCAAATGATAAGGTATAATATGATGCACTGATGAAGATACAACTAATGGGATCCTTCGGTTTTTCTCAGCTCTGCAGTGCTGTTAAACATTTTAATTCCGCTGGTTTTGATTTATGGTCCACAGTTTTATTGTTTCTGATCAAACTCAGCACTGTCATTAACATATTTCATATATCTATTGTCCTCAGGACATAAACAAAGCTATAATGAGAGTGGATGTTAGAATTATTTTCATCAGTTGTCCTGAAATATGTCTAAATAATGCCAATGTGGTTCCATGTCTGACAAATGTGAAAATAAGCAAATCTGAGTCTAAAAGTGTTCCCTATGACTTTTTAGGAAGTGATACTAAACGTAGTAAAGTAAAAAGTAAGGCAGTTTGTGTTTAGTTGATTATTTCTTTGTTTTAACAATGCTTCATGGCAATAAATGTTATACAGTTGGAAAGCCTGTTTATTTCCCCTTAAATGGTGACACATTTGTAAGGAAATGCATTTGTGGGTTGAGCAGCAGTTGAGTATGTGGGTTGCGCCCATAAAAAATAAAAAAAATCACCAAATCTTCCATGCCAATGCCAAACAGCTTATTCTGCTATTGACTCTTGTTTGGTGTCATACTTTATCCATACAGTCAGATACATTTTATTTATTACACTCACCCATATAATGCATACCGTGTATGCTGTGTACCTTAGGTTCAAGTTGTGTGTGTATATGTGTGTATATGTAAATGTGGGTATTGACACTGATATATATATTTATGTATATAGTGCTTATGTATATGTGTATAGTTTTTTTGCTATTTTATTTTATTCTATTGAATTTTAGTTTTAGTTTTTAGTTTAGTTATTTGTTCTTACTCATCCTTTTCATTTTTTCTCTGTATTGAGCTGCTGTAATGCACAAATTTCCCCGTCGTGGGATCATTAAAGTTTTATCTTATCTTATCTTATCTTATTGGACTGGATGATATAAGTAACACGACATATTGAAACAAGACATAGTGATAACAGTTTATTAACTTAACAAACGGGGGTCTGTGAAAGAACCATACACAACAATAACAGCCTGGCACCTCCTCCTCATGCTGGTCACCACTTGGTCACACACTGCTGTGGGACCGTATCCAATTCTTCAACCAGTTCAAAACAAGAGTCAATAGCAGAATAAGCTGTTTGCTACTGGCAGAGAAGATTTGGTGAGTTTTTCAAGGTCACAACCCACAAATGCATGTCCTTACAAATATGGCACCATTTAAGCGGAAATAAATAGGCTTTCCCGCGGTATAAGATTTATTGCCAAGAACCATTGTTACAACAACGAAATAATGAATCAAACACAAATTGCCTCACTTTTTGTGCTAATATTGGATCAGCTTTGTGTTTACAGTTTTTTGTGCTGCCACTTTCAGGAGACTTTATCAAATGAAAGAAAATTAGCAGCCTTCATTTTCATTTATTTATTTATTATTTTGTCTGCAATTTTTTTTTTCTGACAACACGGCTAATTAGTACAAAATGTTTTGGTTAAGTAATGCTGAAATCTTGAATATCACAAGCAGCCATAAAATCACCAGCACTCTATATTTTCAAATTTTAAAATGAATTGCCTCACATACAGTAAAAGGTATGATGGATTGCCTATCTCAAGTAAGATTCAAGTCTCAGCAAGTTGATGTATGCATTATATTGAAATGAGGCAAATGAATGAGTGAGTCAAACACAGGAAATCAAAGTTATGGTTTGGAAAATGGCCATCAGTAATGCAAAGTGTACATGATTTGCAGTTAATGGACTGAATCACACAGAGCTACAGTTTTGGTCCTTTAATGGTGTAGTATAAAAAAATTTTATGACACAGATTTATCATGATCGCTGAAAAAAGTAATTCTTAGAGGGATTTTTTTTTTTTTTTTTGTTAAATGAAACAAAGCTGCACTGAGCCATCCTGAAGACTGCACGAGAGAGGTGCTAACATGCTTTTTTTTTGCTGTAGTCAGTCAACAGCACTCCTGGAGCCCAGTTATAAATCAACATAATGAGGCATAAATCAGCATTAATTAGCATATGGGTTACGGGTGCACTGTAAGATACGTAATGGCAGATGACATATATTCTCCATTATTGACTCACACAGAGCAGTAGCAATCACCACCTCATCTCTCTCTCAGCCTTTCTTCACCAGCTCATCATTATTTGCAATCACTGTAGTGTGCGACTTCTACAAATTGCAAGTGTCAGTGCAGGGAACCAAACAGACGATGCTTTTCACTACGAAGACTCATCCACGGACACACCAATGACTCTGATGAGGTGGAGGGCAGGAAAGCGATGACAGAAACAATCTGATAAACGGCTGAGGTACGGAAGTCACAGCCGGCAGAAGTTAATATTGCTCACTACAGTGAAAAGGCTGAAAGTACAGCTGGATCCCAATGAAAAACTGAAAGCAATAATGTAAACAAGTAAAGTAAAACATGTCTCTGGCTGTCTAAAAATGAATTACACTAAAATATTTAAACCATCCTCTATTTATCCCTTATTAAAACCTCATCTCCAAAGGTGCACTTTTTCCTGTTTCTTCCATCTTTGTTTCTCCTGAGTGGTCTCTTCACCCATCTTCCTCTCTTTCGCCACACAGAGCGCTCATTCAGTCCAGGGGGGTGTTTAAAGAGTTGCCAGTCAACAGGGAAGCAGTACTGTCTGTGAAGCTCAGCTACTGGACGGCAAACACACACCGCATAGAGGCCCAGCAGTGATCTGTCTGCTGAAGCGTTTCCAAACGCCTCTCTCAGTCTGCCACTCTGCATAATCAAGCCTCCAAACGCAGCATGCCGTTCCGGCTCCCTTGGCTTGGCTTTATCTGAAAAGACAGCATGTGTAGATAGACCAGTGCAGAGAACAATTTGTACAATTGGTGGCAAGAAAATGAGTGTATATATTTCAGCCTAAAGGGCTGGTGTCCAGCTGTTGGGTCCCTCATGTATTTGGAATTGGGAGGCAGTTGGTTCTTTTCATCTCATCACTTCACAATCTCTAATTATCTCGTGCATATCATTTAACTCCAGCCCTCTCTTTCCACTTTTCTTGCATCACACCTTCTTTCTCTGACCGCCAGCAATTCCTGCTGCTAATTTAAGCATGTTGAGTGTCTTACATTGTACTACATAAATTCACCAATGGGCCACACTGTCAACCACAAAATGTTGCATTTCAGTGTTGTGATGATTAGCTGTTGGTTCAACAGTGACAAGTAATGTAACAATCAACTATGTCATAAACCATCAAGAATTGTATATACTTCCCCGTCTACTTCACCTCATAAAAACTTTCTACAGTCAAAACCACAGAACTACTCTTATATTTAGCATCCTCAGCTGCATTTCATGTAGAACCAAATAATCTTGCTCCACTAGTTTCCATAGAAAGAGGCAGGCATAATAATCACAGCCTCCAATGCATATTTTAGCATGGAAAGGCATGCCTGGGGCAATATGAATTTGCTTCTTTTTCATGTTGATCTTTCTCTTGTCTTCTGGAGTCAAATGAAACAAAAGAGCAGCCAAGCTGCTGTTTAGTGCCTTCATTATGGTGATGTAATTGTAAAAGAAACAGTGATCATGCTGCCACAGTAATGTATCATGTCAGCTATCATATAGATCTGTGTAAATGTTGAATTTTAAATGCTAAAACATCTGCTCAAATTAGCTTTTTATGCATGATCAAAAGGAAAAATCATCTAATTTCTAAACATTCAAGCGGGTTAATGATTCAAACAGAAACATGATATCATGAATTGCTTGGATGTGTGTTAAAATGGTTTCAGGAGAAATTTGCAACCATTTTGCTGTCTTTCAGACAGTTACATCTGTCTGTTCACGACATTGCTAATAAAAGTGACTGCATTCGCTTTCAGCAGTATTACCTGTCATTGCCATTTCAGCTCCCAATGTGATGTATTACTTTTGCCTTTAATATTGAACTAAAAATCAGCTTCAAATAAACCGTTTGAATATGGGCATTTTCTATAACTGTCATTTTGTTTAAGGTACTGCCATGCATCTTAGGTATATGCTTGTGCCATCAGAAGAAGAAAGCCTACTGCTGGTGTCTACCATGATCTGTATTTAAATAATGGACTGAGCTGAGCAGCATTTGTGTCCATATGGTTGCCCCCAGTTCCTCTCTAATGATCTTGCTGAAGAATAAATATCAGGATTTTCAGACATTTGCAGGGAGAAAAGCTTTTATATAGAGCTGTGTACACTTCTCTTTTGCAAGGAGGGTTTATGGCACAGTAGAACTATGATGGCTCAATAGGCAGTAAAGAAGATGTAAACCATTTATCTAAGCAGGATGCGACAATTCCAAAGAAGCAACTCACTTTGTAAAATATCTGTACTTGAAAGAACAATTTAGGCAAATGTGCTTCTGATGTGGTTTTTGGTCCATGGCTGAAATGTCTCTGTTTTCTCTTTCTTGCATTCACACACATGTAGAAACATGCCCACTATGTAAATACACTATTTACATACATGTGCTGCCCCACATCTTCAGAGCTGACATTTTTCGCTTTTGTGCTTTATCTTCACAAAGCTTTTGTTAGCCTGTCAGTTCCCTTTAAAAAAAAAACCTTTGAAACTTCCTGATCTTGATCCAATGTGTCTTATATATAAAGATGTAAGTGTGTTGGGAATAACATTTCAGTTACTGAAACTGTTGGTTCCAAGGGTGTTATGAAAGGAAGGTTGATATATAACATTACTGTGTGCCTGGAGTAATAAATGTCATTCTGATAGCATTTTTATATTGTCCCTGAGTGACTGAATGTCATATACATTTTAACACTGCTTTAAATCTGCTTCAGGTAATTACAGTGGTAAAGTGAGCCCACTCTATATTTTAATTCTTGGACTCCCTAAAGGTCCCATCCCTCTCCTGTTAGGCCCACTTTCCTCTGATTGGCTGCCCCTGGCAAACAGAAGATCTGAAGGCAGGTGGGGTTTCGGTGTTTAAAAAACTGAGCTGTGTCTCTGAGATGACCATATTATGGATATCTGCTCTCTTTGACATCACACAGAACTAAGCATAGAAATTGTCTGCAACAGAGCATTTAAGGCAGTCTAAAAACTTATGTGTTTACCTGCAGGGATTACCTCTACATAGGATGACCTCATGATTATATATATATATATATATATATATATATATATATATATATATATATATATATAGGAAACACATAATAGATCTACCTGACTACAAATATTTCAATTCAATTCAATTTTGTTTATATAGTGCCAAATAGTTGCCTCAAGGTGCTTTATATTGTAAGAGAAAGACCCTACAATAATACAGAGAAAACACCAACATTCAGATGATGCCCTATGAGCAAGAACCTGGCAACAGTGGGAAGGAAAAACTCCCTTTTAACAAGAAGAAACCTCCGCTAGGCAGAACCGGGCTCAGGGAGGGGCAGAAGAGGGGCCTGAATGCTGAAGGCTCTGCCTCCCATTATAATTTTAAATACCCTACACACCACAAGAAAGCCAAGCAGTCTGAGAGTAAAGTGCTCTATTGGGGTGATATGGTACTAGGATGTCTTTAAGTTAAGGTGGGGCCTGATTATTCAAGGGCTTGCATATAAGAAGAAGGATTTTAAATTCAATTCCAAATTTAACAGGGTGCCAATGAAGAGAAGCCAATATGGGAGAAATATGCTCTCTCTTTCTAGGCTCTGTCAGTATTCTTGCTGCATCATTTTGGATCAGCTGAAAGCTTTCAGGGAGCTTTTAGGACAGCCTGATAATAATGAATTACAATAGTCCAGACTAGAAGTAATAAATGCATGAATTATCTTTTCAGCATCACTCTGAGAAAGGATGTTTCTAATTTTAGAGATATTGTGCAAATGCAAGAAAGCAGTCCTGCATATTTGTTTAATATGTATATTGAAGGACATATTCTGGTCAAAAATGACTCCAAGATTTCTCACAGTGTTACTGGAGACCAAGGTAATGCCATCCAGAGTAAGTACCTGGATAGACACCATGTTTCTGAGATTTTTAGGGCAGTGTACAATAGCTCCATTTTTATCTGAATTTAGAAGCAGGAAATTAAAGGTCATCCAGGTCTCTAGGTCTTTAAGACATTCCTGCAGTTTAACTAATTGATGCATCATCTGGTTTAATGGATAGATAAAGTTGGGTATCATCTGCATAACAATGGATATGTATGCAGTGCTTTCTAATAATACAGCCAAAGGGAAGCATGTATAGTGTAAAAAAAATTGGTCCTGGCACAGAACTCTGTGGAACTCCATAATTAATCTTAGTGTGTGAAGAACATGTAAAAATTGCAGTCTATTAGATAAACATGATTCAAACCACTGCAAGTACAGAGATGAGTCCACTGTCAGAGGCCATAAGAAGATCATTTGCAATACATTTGAGGGTTGTATTAATTTTGAATTCTTGTGTGTATGATATTGTGTATTCTTTTACATGTACCAGATATTTCCAGGCTGGGTTATTTACGATATGTTCTCAAGTTGTCTTCAGTTGCCTTTTGCAGTGTAGTTTCTGTTTGTAGTAATAGTTTATATTTAATTAATTGAGTTTTAGTTTATCCTATCCCCTGTATTTCCCCGTATCTTGCTGTTAAAGCTCCATCTTTGTGTTAGGTGTTCTCTTTGATTTTCCTGTTTTACTTTGATAGTCTCTTGTCTTATGTGCATTGTATTTAGCTTTGCTTCTCATTGTCTTGTTTTCACTGATTAGTTTCGGCTGTGTACTCTGGCATGCCTCATTTCCCTAATTATCTTGTGTGTACTTAAATCCTCAGTTTGCTGATGTTCCTGTTTTCACTTCTAGTGTGTTTGTGCTTTATTGGCTACCATTTTGGACCATTGAACTGCCTGAATAAACGTTTGTCTTCTTCTTTATTATGTCCCTGAAGTCTGCATTTGGGCTTGCAACCTGCATCCACATGAAAAATTGATCCACCACCATCATCAAAACACCAAGTAAGGTCATATATTTGGGAGAGGGGTTTCCCATCCTTCCAGTTGAGTTCCAAACACTTGGAGAATCAATGCCAAAATGAATTAAAGTTGTTCTGGTGGCATGTGTCAACCCATCTTACTGAGACAATTCATGTTGGTTTTTCCTTCCCCAACCACCTATATGGCAGACAGAAATTTTTATTTGGGACTCAAAAGGCTAGATGGACAGAGACAGATAAGGAGAGACAAGGCTCGAGGGAGGCTGAGAGGGCAAAAAGGAGAAAAAACAAAATGCCTCTGGCTAAGAATAGTAGGGAGAAGGAAAAGAAATGGCTTGAAAAAACAAGACAGAAGATGAGTAAGAGGCTAGGTGCCAGGGGACCTGGTTTGGAAATGTAGAGGGGAGGGAAGGTAAAAGGCAAAGAGGAAGTGATACAGTAATGGCAGAGGGGAATCCACACTATGGGTCCATTGGGAATAGCATTATTCTTTGTTGGCCTGTCCTGAAAAAGCACCAGTGATGTGTGTGTATGTATTTCCCTGATTTGTTAAACTCCAGACAACCTGTGCTTGCTGAAAAAATCAACATAGCTTTAATCTTGCATGCAGAGCCCTCTCCTTACACTCTGTTTCACCTCATTTTAGCAGTGCCTAGTAATCAGGAGAGCTGTCTGGCATGAGGTGCTTGTCAAGGAGAATTAGAATGAGGTTAAGATTATTTTGTCTTTACATCACAGTTTAAGTGCCGGGGCTTTTATCTGAACATCAGAAATTATTTAAAACACCCCAAATTAATTCAATACAACCAGTATTTGTTAGATTCTTCACATTATTAAAAGTAAAGTATGTGGCAGGTAGCAGCAGTACTATGTTTGGCTATTGTAAATATCCTCAGTAAACCAAGTACTTCAGGAGTTTTCCAGGTGAATTGTTGACCACAGTGACCAGGAGTTTAGTGGTGTAATTTTTCAATTTGTAAAATCTGGTAGAAGTCTTCAGCTTAGGTTTTTAAAATTTGATTTGATTTAATCATCAAGTTATGATGCACTTAAAACAAAAAAAAAGTGTATGTCTTGTGATTATTGCCCAAACACGGCTTGTTTACCTATTGTAGCATGTCAGTTTTTTTAAAATTACACCTTAAATTAAAAGCAAACAATTCCAGTCACTGGCCACTTTCTTAGATACACCTGTTCAACTACTCCTTCACACAAATATTAAATCAAACAACCACATGGCAGAAATTCGGTGCATTTAGACATGTTGGCATGACCACGACAACCTGTTTAAGTTCAAAACGAGCATCAGAATGGAGAAGAAAGTCCAGACGGGCTGGTCTGAGTATTTCAGAAACTGCTGATCTACTAGGATTTCCCCAGGAAAATCTTGTGAGTAATCTAGTGAAATATCCAGTGAGTGACAGTTGCCTTATCAAAAATGGCTTGTTGTTGCCAGAGGTCAGAAGAGAATACCCAGACTGTTTTAAACTCATAGCAAGGCAAAAGTAACTCAAAAAACACTCATTAAAACCAAGGTATGCAGTACAGCATCTGTGAATGCACAACATGTCAAACCTTGAAGCAGATGGACTAGAGCAGCAGAAGACCACACTAGGTGTCACTGCCAAGAAGAGGAAACTGAGGCTACAATTTGCACAGGTTCACCAAAATTGGCAACATAAGACTAGGAAAATTTTGCCTGATCTGATGAGTCCCAATTTCTGCTGTAACATTTAGATGGTAGGCTTAGAATTTGGTGTAAGCAATATGAAAGCATGGATCCATCCTGCTTTGTATCAACGGTTCAGGATGGTGGTGATGTATTGGACTAGGGGATATTTTCTGGGTGCACTTTGGGCCCCTTAGTACCAAATGACTATCATTTAAACACCACAGCCTACCTGAATATTGTTGCTGAAAATATCCTTTTATGTGGTCTTAAAAGGATGGAGCCATGGCTGCTTCCAGCAGGAAGGTCTCAAAGCTCAAATCATCTCACACTGGTTTCCTGAACTTTACAATAAGTTCAATCGCAATCCAATAGAACACCTTTGGGATGTGGTATATGGAAGATTTGCATGATGTATGTGCAGCTGAGAAATCTGCAGCAACTGCATGATTCTGTCATGTTAATATGGACCAAAATCAGTGTTGTGGCATTGGACCTGGAAACAATAAGAGGACATTGTTAAAAAAAGGATTGGTATCTGTATGAAAAAATTACTCATTTACTCTTACCCATATTTCAACTGAAGAGGAAACCACCTTCCTGTAACTAAAATGACTACAGACATTTGGGACAATATAGGATGACATATTCTGTGCAGTACCCCCACAGGGTTTATTCTGTTTTCCTTGAAAAAAATTCAAATTTACTGAATGAAAAGTTAGAGAAACATGGTATTCAAATCAAAATAGGCTCATTAGAGGAGCTGGGTTTGCAAACATCATGTACAGTACCAGTCAAAAGTTTGGACACTTGTGTCCAAACTTTTGACTGGTACTGTACATAAACACATTGGCAGTCACCGAACAGACAAGTTGCCAGTCCATTAGTCCAGAAAAACAAATTCTGCTGTTGGGAGGGAAATATTGTTTCTACCTTCCACAATGTGGTAGCACTGGTTTGTATAATTTATAAATAAAGGAGGTCATAACAAAAGCGTCCATAAAATCACAGCAGGACCATGTAGATCTTGACGGACTTGTGTCATAGTCAGCTGTGTGGCAGGCAGATTTGGACCAAAATGCAACAAACAGAGGCAAACAAACCTGAACTCAAGAGTGCAGCTTTAATGATGAAGTCGCTTACAAGATAAAAATAAATAAATAAAAAATACCCAAACCAAGGCAGGACTGAAGGCAGTAGTGCAAAACCTTGGGGACAAAGGGAAACCACAAAACAGAGAAACATACAGCAAGAGGGGTGCTGACGACAATGACACAACAAGTAGATGAGGGAGACACACACAATAAATACACAAGAGGCAACGAGAGGAGAGTGGAAACAGCCAGGGAGAACAAGTGAACTGAGACACATTAATGAGACAAAGGGAAGCAAAACTGAATACAAAGCACACGATACAAAGGACTGCCAAAGTAAAACAGGACGTGAGTAAACGAGGGAAATAGAAAAGCGGACTTGAGACAACATGGAGAGACAGACACACTGAGGAAATCAGATATAAGAGACTCGACACAGTGGAAGGAACACTAAGGGAAAAACACTGGGAGAACTAAACTCTAAAGACACTGGTAACCTGACAAACTTAGTATACTGAAGGAGAACACAAGAAACAATATAAACAATAAACAAAACAAGAATGAACTAGGGAGAACAAAACACACTAAGAAATACATGAAACAATATAACGTAAAATGAACCATTGATCACAAAGGCAAATAAACTAAGTCCATTAAACTCAAAACACTAGGTCACAGACCCAGGACCATGACATCCTGAGACTCACTCAATCACAGCAGGTTCAGAAGTCCAGCCATCACCGTCTATATATATATATATATATATATATATATATATATATATATATATATATATAAACCGAGAGTAATTAAACAATCCTCTTTATGAATGACGAATGACTGTAGTCATCACAGAGCCCCCTGTCTGTGTCACTTCATTATCTGACTTCAAGTAAGAATTCACAGTTAAGACTTAATTGAGTTTATATTCTTAATTGGCTCCACCACTGGGGGTAATTAAACAAATGATTTCTTTTAACAAAGTATTTCCATTGGGCAAATGACAATGGAGCAATACAATATCTGTTTGAGTTACTGTATCCCAGAATGCTGCACAAGGTTCCTTCACTGAATTTTACAGTACAGTGAAAGATCAGAAAATAAGATCGACCGCTTCCATCCATCATTAGTTTACCTCACGGTGATGATTTGTTCTGCTCCACTAGTTGTGAAAGGTTGAAGCCACTCTTTCAGGAGACGCAATTCCTCATAACTTTTCTTTCTCTGTCATCTTACCATGTTTTCTCTGCATGATATGTGTATTTTTTTGGTGTTTTTGTTTATGCAAGTACACTGGATTCAAATTTATGGATGAAGTCTCTTTCAAGATGCCACACACCACATACTGTTCTGTTTGATGTTGGCAGAGGAAGACAATTAGGGATGTATAAAATCTGCTTTCTCTTGTCTTCTTTTTTTCTCGCTCTCACGCTGTATCTGTCGCTCATTATCCTCTCTTGAAACACACATACCTACTGTACAACCAGTCTTAACACTGCAGCATTCAGAACAGCTACTAAAATGGTGTTTGGCATTGGAATATACAGCGTTATGTGTTTTAGCTGTCCAAACATTTTTGGTACCTGTCAAAACATACAAGAATTTATGAATGAGTCTGTGAGCAGACAGCATCAGAGGCTGTGTCATAACTAATCTAAGCTGGAAACACAACCACTGATCTCAACAATGTGATATGTATGGTTTGGAGCAGGAGAAGATACAGTTCAGCATATACACTAGCCACATCAAACTGCATATATACATCTATGATCAAACTCTGGTAACCCAAGCGCTTTAATACACTGAATTTCTAACAGACATCTAAAGTAATGCCATGCCTTCGAGGAAGATAAAAGAAAAGCACAGCTAGGATGACGGTGTCTGGATACTGTATCATGAAGCTATGATTTGATAACAAAGCATATTTTCAGTGGATTTCAACTGATGACATTTTCCATTCCATCTCTTACTAAAAGACCACATTCAGAGTATCATAATCATTTTTATTGAACATGGAAAATGTCAGACAATAATATCCGATAATTCTGTTATAATTTATTAATTTAGCATAAGTTTGCAAAATGGCAAGTTGATATTATATTAGTGCCTTCAACAGCAGGACGCTCCATTAGCCTTGAGGTATGCTAACTTTGAATACTTTTTATATGCTTATTTAGAAGGTTTTATTTATTTTTTGGTTTATTTTTATATTAGTTTTAGATGTGCAATAAACACTGTCTGAAATGCCATGTTGGTGTTTTCTTCAGACATCCCAGCTGGTTCTGGTGAAGTTCTGCCCTGTAAATTAATATATAGATTAGTATGCTTAGGCTAACAGAAAATTTTGATTTTAACTTATAGCTGAGGTTGCGTGTAGGAAAGCTATTTAAAATAATGAGTGGGATCTTTTAAGTGCAAAGTTGCGTTTCCTATCTTTTTCTCCCAAAAGATGTGCAGGCCAGAAGAGTCCCCAGGCATCTGAAGCACCATTTAAAGGTTCCAGGTGGCATCAAGTTTGATTGCAGAGGGGATGAAATGGGCACATAAGCTTTCATTTTAGACGATAAGTTGCAGACGAGGTCAAAGTTTATTAGGTAAGCTGCATGTTAAGTTTACTAGTTTAATTAACTACGTAACTCCGTACAGTGGTATGGTTTGTGGGTCAATTACTAGCAGTCTATGAAGTGGAGCATCTCTCAAGTTAATTCCAGAGATTGCTGAAACCATGTGCCACCTGTAGGCAACATTTGCTTTATGTTTTGTGTAATCTGCAATGTTGGTGAATAAACACCTGCTTGATCTGCACCTCACCTCTTCCTCAAGCCTTATACTTAAATCCACCTGCTACAGTCCATTCTAACATGGACCCTCATCAAAAGAAGAGCGCAACGGATGGTCACCACCTAAGCATTAAATACCATCATGCAATGTGCTGAAGGAAAAATGACAGATGGACCCAAAATAAGACAGAAGCGGATTACAACATAAAAAGCTACCAAGTATTTTTTTATTATTATTATTTTGAGAAAATAAGCTAAGTAACATATGTATTATCAGAAAAAATGCATACTTGTATTTATTTATATAGCCAAGTTGATCTGCTACATTTGAATTATGTGACAGCAATAACATAATTAAAACATCATTAAAATAACATAACACTGCTAACATGAACATATTGAGATTTTCCTATTGCTGTGTGAATATTGCCATCAAAATAAATGAAATCCAGTGGTTCATACATGCAAGGAGTGCATGAAGACTGTCAGTTGGCTCCATCTGGATTAACTGGAGGAGCTGCTCATTCTTTCTGAGAGGGTGCCAAGAGGGCATTATGCTAGTGTGCTACAAGCTGACAAGCAAAGTCTGGACTATAAATATGGCATTTTAGGCAGTTCAGCAACAGTGTTAAATATAGGAGAGAACAACTACTGAACATTTAAAGTGGACTTTTACATGTATAAGAAGCTATATAACAGACTAAAGGACAGAACTGAACCCAAAAAGCAAATAATAAGGGCATTTTGAGTTAATATGATTCAAATTTTTACTAGATCACAGCATCTCTCAAATTATTTTCACAGTTTTATAATATATGTTGGGCCAGGTTTCTTTTTGTAGAAATTTGAAAAGACATAAGCTATAGCAGGGTGCATTTCCATAGACCAGAGTGTTTTCAAATGTTACAGTTATTATTTCCAGTATTACATCTGATTTACTTTCATGAAACAACCCTTAGCAGAATTTGAAAATGTCTCACATTTTCTGTGTCTTTTCAATGTTTTATTTATAAAACATTATTTCAAAATGCCAAATAAGTAGTTCTGTGACTACTGAGTACACAAATACAGTTCATCCTAGAATCTCTTTTTTACCCACCACAAACAAGCTGAGCCTTATATTCTGCGAGGAAGAGAACAAGTTAGACAGAGAGGAATAAATAAAGAAAAGAGCAACGAAGAAAGCTCAGAATTTGCTTTCCTGTGCTCTCTTTAACCCCTGCTGCTATAGAAACAGCCCTGCAGTACAGACTTCCACATAAATGCTAGTATTGTGGAGTGTAGGATTTTTGTATGAGGAGCAAGTCTTAATTCAACCAAAAGAAAATAGAGAAAATGAAAATAATGCATAGAAGTAATACATACATCTCACTGTAAAATTAAATATAAAAGACATTGAAGGTATGTTTAGGCCAGGCAATGTGACTGACAAGTAGTTCCAATATGAGCATGCAGTGTCCTTTTCAGTGTCCCTCCCTCACGATGTCTGGTTTCAAAAACCAGCTCAATGCTTCACAGCAGATGGGTGATGTCACAATGCTACACCCATCTGTAATATACAGTCTTTGTCTAGGACTTATGAGAAATGCCCATGGTTGTGTTCAGCAAAAAGAACTCAATTCTCTCTTTTTCTGTCCATAATATCTAACAAAAAGATGCCTGAACAATTTGTCTGTCAACTCTGGTTTTGTATCACACTTTTTCTAACATGCACAAAGAGTTAATATTCAATCTTCAGTTTGTTACAGAAAATAGATAGGTGTTCTTGGAAGTACATAATATATTTTCAAGGTGTTGTTCAGCATTACAAAAAAGAAACTTCATGAAATAGCGTAATAATGGGTGGAAATTGAAATCAACCCACACAAGGACAAGCAGTAGTACACTCGTATGGAGATGGTTGTTCTTAAGAGCGATTTGTACTGTCTCAGTTAAGTGAGTGTCATTCAAGTTACTAGCCCTTGTAAGGTTTTTACAGGTTATACAGAGGGAAATAGCCCATGGACGAGGTGATGTGGAGAAGAGATGAGCAACACTGAGCCAAAAAGTGCAAAAAAAAAAGAGAAAGAAAGAAAGAAAGAAAAAGGCCATTACCTCCCTTTAAGCTCCTATTATTTGATGTTCACTGAACATCAACATATTACATTGTGTGTAACAGTAGTTATCATTTTACAGCGTTTTGCTGATGTATTCAGTTTGAAGCGCACTATAACAAAAAAAGAGAAAGCTCTTTCACATAAATGCACATTATGCACTTCTTGTCAGCATTACTAACATATCGCCATCAAACATGAAATAACTGTTCAAGTGTTGGTAAGCTGGCCTTAATCTGAAGACAGACTCATAACCCTGCTTCTCTCTGAACTACAGCATGACACTCAACCTCTACAAAGATAAAACAGTAAATCCAGTTTCTCTTTATAATATTATTTACGAGTCAAAACATGGAGTTCTGAAGTTCCTAAGCCATCTGTAATTTCCTTGCCTTTCTGTGGACCAAGCATATTCTTTACCACTTCCTGTGGATATTAGGTACATACACTTATTTCATCTTTTTTTTCCAATGTACCCACCATTCACATCCATCATAAGGTAAACGGGCTGTGGCTCACAAATAGCAGTTTATTTTCATTTTATGGAGTTGGGAACTTGTTTCTACAGATAGAGAGAAAATCATATTTCACTAGCAGATCTCAGTCCTACTTGACATTGATGTATTACTTTGGTCAAGACCATTCCCATTCATTTCTAAAGTAATTGCATTTAGATTCCATAGCCTGCATACTGGAAGAAAAATCTGAAATGTAAACAAACGAGCAAAATGCCCCCAAGGGGCTAATATATGTTAACAATGTCTGGGACAATAACGTGTTTGGTATCATGGGTGTGGCATAGATAAACCTCAGAATTACAGAAAGTTTCCCTTGTGGGGGCAAAGATTGCCTTAAAAGACATCAGATACCCTCATGGAGTTAGCACAGAGTTGGCAAAATACACGTTGCTTAATTAATTAGGAAAAGGAGCAAACAGATACAGGTGTGTGTAGATGCCTCGTTCACTGAATGTGCACAAAAATGTTTGTAGAAATAAGTGTGCGTGCAAAATTACCAGATTCATGAAATGTGTAAAGTGAAATTGACATCAGAGGTCAAATGTGACATATGTGGATGTCAACTATACTGTAATATTTAGATGTGACATGATATTTTAAATCTTTAAACAGTACTTTCTATATGTTGGCAATACACGCCGTACTTCTAAGAATCCAAGTCTTTAAGTTATAAGGCTTTTCATCAATTTTCAAGCAACAAATCATTAAGTTGGCCTTGAAGACCTTGGTGGACATAAGGCAAATTTTAATGGATTGTTAGCATGACCCCAGTCTACACCCCTATAAAGTTTTTCAGAATTCATTAAAAAGCTCTTGCGTTATTGTGTTTATAGACAGAACGGCATGCAAATATTACCAAAAACATAACCTCCTTGGTGGAGGTAATTAACCAGCTCATGCTCACTATCTGTAGTTTGCATACTGCCACAGACTGACTGAACACTGGATAAACTGAAACAATAGTGTCCGAAGAGGAAGCCAGAAAAGATGCACCTTTCAAAAGTGTTTCCACAGGACTGGTAATTTAAAAATTATTTAAAGTGCGGCTTAGAGTGCAATAATAGGGATGCTGAATATTGTTTCCAGTCATGGTGGGTCAAGTAAAAAAAAAAAAAAATGTGGAGCACATCCTAACTTAAAACATCCAGATAAACATCCAGATTCTCCAACATCTGTGGAAGACTGCCAAGAAATTAGACCATAAGAGACAACATGTTTGCTATATGTAATTTAATATCCTGTATATTTAATTCTAATGCTTGGGAAATTGTAAACAATGACAAAAATAAATAATAATAATAAAAATATTATTAGTAGCAGTAGTAACCATATTCAGTTTAAGGATGCTTGATTAAAATTTTTGAAGACATCCAGGCCTTCATCATTTGTTCACATGCACAGTCTGAGGCAGTTCTAAATGTGTTCATAGAGTACGAACAAATTGAGGTAGGAACATTCATACACATGGCTTACACACAGATGTGTTTGTACACACGCTTTGTCAATAAGGGTCAATGTTCAGATTTTTTTTTTTTTTTTCTAAGAAATAATGTGAGCACTCTTGGCACCACTTCCTTAAGTAAACCACAGAGCCATCTGGACTCAACACGGAGCAAAGACACTACATATAAACACATGCAGACAGGCACAAGACAAATAATTAAGCTGTTCTCTCATAGCACACTCACTTTCTAGAAGAGAGTTGTTGTTTGTCAGAACATATAAGTCCTCTTCCAACATCATGCAGAAAGTTGACTTTAGGAAAAGAAACACAGGTTAACACTTACAGAGAGGAACAGAATTACACCAAACCAAAAGTATCCTGCAGGGCCACCTAACGCTAGAGCAACACTGCAATGTAATTATTAAATGGTGCATGCTTGCTTTCATTGAAACTTGATTTAAGGTCAGGTACTATGACTTGTTTGGTTGCGATTTGTTTTGTGTGCCTTCTAAACATAAACTTGACAATTTTCCACCCAAGATTATGTAGGTTTAATTCATCTTTCTTTACAGCCCAAATTTCCTTTTTGTCCTCCAGCAGACTGCCTTGGAAGCATTTACATAAAAATTTGCATTATTCATTGTCACCTCATATATTACTATAACCCCTACTGTAACAATACCTAACTCATAATGCAAATGTCGATATGCTGTATCTGTACTGCAGCTAGTGATGTAAGAATTTACATTGTCTGATAATACAATAAACTGCATGGCAAGTCATTTTGTTTGCCAGTGCTCCAAAATACAACAATACCACAAACATGGTCAACAGGTCAAGTTCAGTTACTTGTATTATTTAGGAGTATAGTCAGTCAAAACAACCAACTCCTCAATTATGCATGACCTAAAGCCTTTGTAAGATCATGCAGTAAGGTGATCTGAACCAAAGTGGGCTAACATTCTGTTTCCTCAAGGATAATTTTCTCAGTACTTTCACAAAGGCCTTTTTTAAAAGTATATTTTATAAATGAAGTGCTCATTAGTGTGATCAAAGATTAAACAGCCAAATAAACTCTCTGTTCTCCCTGCTATTGAGTGACAGCAGCAAAATTCTGCTAAAAACTGACCCGTCTTAACAAAACAATTTACAAAGCCTTTAATGTGACATCTATTAGTCACTTCAACTTCATGTTGTTTGTTGTCACTGTTTGGCAAGAAGCAAGTGCTTTACAAGGTACACAAATAATATAAAAGCTCTCAGTGGTTGCAAATAATTCAGTTTCACAGCAGTCAGATATGACCATTCAATTAAGTGAATGGAGCATGTCTTTGGATTTACAGTTTTGCCTTCCTGCCATTACTGCACCAACTAAGCTTCCTTGCAACAGTAACTAGGTTAGTTCTGCTACCTGTGCAATACAGGATAATTAAAACATCTATGTTCTGCAGGAAGACCTGAAATGGAGTTCTAAGCCACTTCTCCTGATGGATAACTGATTTGATTTTGGATACAGTAGCTAATTAGGCTTGACCAAGGACCCTGTTGGCCAGCCAATAGTTGTCTGTGTACTGCCTGACCTGATTATCTATTATGTCTCCGGAGTTGCTGATATCCAGCACTAATGAATATAGGAAGTAGGTGGTTGTACAATAGGGTATTCTTTTGTGAGACAGGAGTGCTGAGACTTTATTATCTTGCAAACTGTTTCTTCTCGTTTTTGCTTTATAGAAGTACTGTATTTTTTTTTTTTTTAGCCCTACCTTTCTATTTTGTGTCACATAAAAATAAGCAATATCATTGCACTAATACAATTTGTGCAGATGAAATGAATAACTGCTGGCTGCTCACTTGCATATGGACCAGATTTTTTATTACAACTTTTATGCTAGACAGTTCCCTAGCAGTTGCATAATATGCAGTGCTTTTCCGATTTAAAATATGTTTCTATTGTGAAGACGTTCCGATGAAAGCACTCTCCTCAGCTAGCTTTAACATTAAAGGGACTGACGGAAACAGAGAGAGAGAGGGAGGGAGGGAGGGAGGGAGGGAGGAGGGGACAGGAGGGAGCTGTTGAGTGTCTGCTGATGGGCTAACTCAATTTCAGGGAACACAATGGAGCCAGAGGCTGATTTCCAAAAGGCAAATTGTCATTCTGGTGAGCAGTATGGCACCTGTCTGGTGAGTTCATCTCCTCTGCTCCTGTGCAGTGGGTGTACTTGGGGGAGGAGGCTGGAACCAGAGGAGAGGACCGCATTATGTTGGGGCCCCATGATGGGGGAGAATTGAAAGTGAAACTGTTTGTAATGCGTCTGAAATGCATTGAAATGAAAATCAGGCAGGCTCTCACTGCTGCCTTTGGAATCCATTCACACAGGCACTCAATTAGTTTTGAGCAGATTGAGGGGGCAAACAGGTGGGGATCGAGTGAATTGACCCAGACAATGATACCGTTGCCCCGGTGATGGACCAAGAACCCCCTCATCCCCAGGAATACTGCCACCAGTCCCTGGGCTCTCAACCCCAACCAACCACCCTACCATACACCCTTGCACATGCACCCATCCTCCACCTCAATTATTTCTTCATCTTTCACACTATGAGCTGCTCTTCATGCAGCGCTCCAATTACAAAGCTGTCTGCACAGATTAAAGACAACCCCCATCTGACAGCAGCTAAACATTTGAAAATACACAGAAACACCAACATGCAAACAGTGCTGTGTAAGCAAAACATGCAAGTAACCCCAGCAACACACACACAAACATTTGTAATCCCCTGACTGCTGCATAGCACTGCATAGCATAACAACTTACCTGACATAAACACACATCTGTCACCTCGACATTATTAACTGTAGATGAACTTACACACAACTCCCTCACAGCACCCAGCGTGTTGTTGCTGCTGTTGTCTGTCACCTCCAGGAAGAAACAACAAGCCATAATGACCAGGAGAGCTTCTAATTTAAGGTGCAATTTTTCTTAATTGCCGTGGAAACAATTTACCAGGGTTAAACTGGGTAGCCCTGTCTGTGTAGGAGTGCAATCACATCTGCCTGATTTTTTTTTTTTCTTCAACTCATGTACCTAACCTTGCTCTGTTGCAGGTCCTCAAGTGGGCCGGCTAATTTTTCGTCAGTTTACTAGAAGTCAATTTTGTGTCCCTATCATTTAGTCATCTGTTATGTGAAAAGCAACCTGAGTAGTGTACAGTCAGCTTATGACAAATGTATTACTGAACACTGCTGCCTTTGTTGTCTGAAGATAACGCTGATGAATAGGCAATAGGGCTGTGCCATATCATATAGCCCACAATAATACAGTATACATTTTTACATGATAGAAGTGTCGTATCACAACATCAGTGATACAGTAATGCCATGTGTTTATGTTCACAACAGCGACACAAGCCCAAACATGTTTGAGAGCAAGAGCAGCGTGTCAGCCTCCCGTCACAATTTAGTACCTAAAAAGGGAGCTACTTGAAAGTCCTCCATCGAAGAACAAGAATGGCCATTCCTGGAAGTAGGTTTAACTAACAACTCTTGTTAAACCTGAGATGAGGGAAACTCTGTTTTATTTTTTATTTATTTTTGTTTTTGTTCCAGAGAGTTACCTTAAACTTTGAGTCAGTTACCAGGGTAACTGACTCTGTGAACATAACCTGCTCGCTGGCAGGTTTTCTTCCACAATCTCAGACTTTCTCTGTGACTCCTCCCCTCCTGCGGCACCTGAACCAGCTGACTGACACAGCTTCATTTCCTCGTTCTTAAAGTTGCTATCAAAGAGCAGAGCAAATTAATTTGCAGAAATTTATATTTTACAAAAATTTTAATCCCAGTTAGATGTTTGCTATTTTTTTGTATTTAATTATTCAATCACTCAGTCATCAATATACCTATATAAGGACAGATACAACAATTACATCACGGATTTATCATCAGCTCAGAATAAAATCTATAGTCTCCATCTTTCTAACTCTGTGACTCTGTGGACAATAATGTAGCTGTCAGACTGTCACCCAGTTTCCTTGCACTGAAAACATTTACTTTATCTTACTGTACCAATCACTTTTTAAATCAAACTTATTTATAATAAAGTTTTAGGCACATAACACGCTGATCAATGATCAGTCATTTGCTGTGTTGTAATCAATCACACTGATGGAAAAATGTCTCAGAGTTGGGATCCTGGACATGATGTGAATATCTGAGTGAAGATGAGGCTGAAATGACTTCAAGATTCTAAAATTTAACTAAACATATTTTAAAGTGAGTTTTTAAATGCAGCGTGCAGTCTGTGCTCTGATTATTTCATGTTAAAATTTGTTCAGACTGATATTCAGTCATTTAATGTCAAGCAACATTTTGAAAGGTACAGTGTCTGAAATTCAGAATCTGAACCTCGACATATTTTCCACTGAAAATCACCAAAATCAGTCTCGCCTAACCCAGATACATCCTGAGGGTATCATAGCCTCCTTAACTGATCAGCAAACCGTGTCCAGGTTGGAGTTCACTTGCACAGCTAGACGGATCCAAAATGGATAAGGATCACGGATTCAGACTGGATCAGACCCAGATCCAGTTCGGCTCTGGTCATCTGTTTATAATGGCTTATTTTGTCCACGCTCTGTATTTATTTAAAATGACTCATCCTCCCAAAACTATATTGTAATATTTAAAATCTATAAAAGCTTTACATTTAACATGTTTGCCTTTACTGATAAAACATTACATTCAGTAAAGATTTGGAAAGCGGACTGTATGCTATAAGAGAGCGATCATCTATCAGTGAAGGTTGGCATTAGATCAGATTAGAAATAGTTAAAATAGGGAACACTAAAGCAGAGTTTTTCTGTAAATCTTTCTAAGCATTTTTTTATACAGTAAAGGTAGAAATAATGAAAAAATCTCTATTAAAAAAGTAAGGTTGTTACATCCAATCAGTACATTAAATTTTACTGAATAATTAAGTGGATCTGCCTGGAATCTATTGTTGTGCGGGTAACTAATATCGCAGGTCCATCGGTAACCTGCATCTGATCTGTTTTTTTTTTTCATATTTTGATCTTCAGCTTCTGTCCCCATATATTTTGTCCCTTTCAGGTTACAGCTGAATAATTAGATTTCAAGATCAAATGTAAAATTATGATTCCAGCTTCATCTAAAGAAAATTTGTGTTGGGTAAATGATGATCACAGACATTATACAAAATTATATATAATGTATCAAACTTTTAATCTGTCTGTGTTGATGACATCGTGGCCCAAGCTGATTAAAATGACTTTTCTTCCCTCTCTTTTTTTTTAGATAAATATCATGGCCCACACTAATACATGTTCATGTTCCTGGGTCCAGTGGCTTAAAATGTTGGCTCTGCTCTTTATTTACCCATTGCCATGGTGAATCGTGGTATCTCCAGTGATGATGGCTCGCTTTCTCTTCCACACACGTGCTTAACTCGGGGTGAACATACTCAGAGATGATTGGACTCCTTCTGACCAGCTGTGCTGGAAGTGAAAACTCAGAGTTGCCAATCTCAAAGTTAATCATGTCAGAGTTTATTTTTAAACTTAGAGTTTGTTGAACATGCTTCCTGGAAATAGGGCTCTGTTCCAGCTAAACAACGAACTGCTTTCACCACTTGAGGCAAAAAAAAAACCATGTTGAATACAACCAGGTATGAAGGCCCGCAAGGAGGAGCTGGTGGTGTGCGACTCAAAAGAAAACAGCTTAACCAAGCATGGCTGGAGCACTCCTTAGATGCACTCCAGACAACAGGAAATGCAAACAGTGGGTGGAAATTACTGATGTGGTTATATGCTGGAAAAGGAGGGCTTCAGGCAACTTGTCAAAAAGTTCAACCCAAGATGAAAGATCCCAGGTAGAAAATATTCAATTTTAGTTTTATTTTGAGACAATATTGTGCAGTTCCTGAAGAGTTACAAGATTAAGTTACTTTAGTGATTGTTAAAATAAAGTGTTATGCAGTTATGTTATACTTTTACTTAAAATTTCCAGGGAAGACACCAAACCTAGGCTACGTTTGTTCTGACATTTGACTTATGCTGTGTCACTGTATATATTGCTGTGTCACTACTATTGCACTATAATACTGCTGCTGCTACTGCAGCTGGCACCCAGTGGCGATAGATTCACACTTTGAATTTGGTAGTCTGTCACCAATGACAGCAGCTCATTGGAAAAGAAGGATAGAAAATGCCCTTCGTTTTGTTTGCACTAATAAATGCTGCTATCTGCAAGCTGCAATCACTGATAAAACATTGTTCAATATTTTTACTTATTGTCTTAAATATCACTATCACTATTGAAATATTGTGATATAATTTTGTTGCTATATTACCCACCCCTAATGGGCAATAAAGCCCAGAACATTTCATAGTGCAGAGTGGAACAGCCAAGCTGAGTAAAAGCAAAGCCTTTCAATGTGCACATCTGATGGTAATGCCTATTATTAAAGCTGCAGGACAGCTTTAATAATAGGCATTAATGACAGTGTGTGGGCCTTTTTAACTTCACAAAATGAATTCCTGGGAGCCTGTGTAGGTTTACATCCTTTCAGAAGACCTTCACGTAACATTTAAAATATTTTTTGCATGTGACGATGGCGGTGTGTACAGCATTACTTTAGGTTTCTGACAGCATAACAACCACAACAAACCAGCACTGATTCTCCCTGTCACAAAGTGAGCTACTGCTGAATACACTGCTGCTAGCACACCCAGCCGCAGGGGATTTGCAGTAGCTGTAAAACAGCCTTCACCTTTTTTATTGTGATGTTGTGACTTTGAGTCTGTTTCTCTCTTTTTAATCACACATACTGTTTCCATTTTTCTTCCTGTGACCTCTTTTTGATACTTTCCATCCACGATAAAAGAACGCCGAGGAATAAAAAAAAAAAAAAAAGAGTTTTGGCAGAAATTAAAAGCATCTAAGTCAGGCTGTTGCCAAGGCAAGTATATTGCTGTTCATTATCCACAGAGATTGATTAAGCTTCTCAAGGTGGTAAACTTAGATTACTATAATCGCAGAACATGACTGTCAGCCACAGTAGGTAAATAAAGCTAAAGCATCTGTAATTACGAGTTTTCAGCTTTATCTGACAGCACGTATTTAGGAACTCAAATACCATTGCTTCATACCAGCCTCCAATGACGACAACAAGAATTGACAAATGGTGCAGAGTGATCTCTGATGATGTAGTACACTGCCTCCTCTTACCTTGAGAGAACAGGGAGGAGGACGGCCTGTGAAGTGGCGCTCTGATGCTTGGCCGCTCATGTTCACAAGGTGTGCTGCTCTGAATAAAGTGAGAGACAAAGAGATTAAGAGGATGGGAGGTTGGTCTTGCATGCAGTGGGGCAAGCTCGCTGGAATACAGAGTATGAGGATTAGTTCTCCTCCTTGTCTAGACAGCTTGAGCCAAGGAGAGGTGAAAACAGGCATGTGTTTGACTTCAAAGAACAGAAAACAAGCACCAATTGTACAGCCTTAAATGTCAGTGCGTTTGTAGCTGGTGTGTAATTGCAAAATACACCAGCACCTTCCAAAAACAACAGAATCTCACAGCTTTCTAATCCGCCTAATTTCTCTTCTCTTGTTCTATTTTCACGCCACAACCTGAACCTGTACATTCAAGTGAAATTCCCTGAACTATAGGATCCCCTGTTATTTCTCAGGACAAATCCCCATGACCTCACCGTGAAATGATACACTCTATAGCCTCTCTTCACACTCTTGGCTAGCGCTCCAGTCATTACTACAGGCCCATCTCCTTGCTCAGATATAGGAGACCAGTTGTGCGGCTGTGGTTTTGGTGAGACTGGAGACTGAGCAGGGGCGAGCAAGGCATGTCCTGTGGTCTTCCAACCATATCACGAGCAAGCGGGGATTCTGACTGCTGCTGCGTGAAGCAGAAAAAGTCACAGTTCATAAGTCCCGCCTATCGTGGGTTAGAAAGCCTGGGATGAAAAAAGCACTGTGGTGCTCAGCTATACAATGTAGCAGCTATACACCTGCATTATAGCCTGATGTCATCAGGCAGTGTAAATATTATGTTGTTATAGCTGGTCTAAAAAAACATTATTTGAGTTATTTCATATCTGAAATTGATGGTGTTTATTTGCTTGTCAGCTTGTATTGCTTGTGCCCTTGAAAATTTAGTTATATTATATTCTCTCTACAATGCTGCTAGTGAAGTGTTTTAAATCTCTTGTAATACCAGAGTTCCACTATGCTCCAGTCATCTATCAAACTCTCAGTAATTTTAAGCTGTGAAAACATGAATGTCCACCTCGACACTGTCTGGAAGAGTAACGCAAAACAAAAAATGAAAGTGAGCTCACTCCGCGTGTTTATACGAACGCGTCTCCAACAGCAAATGAAATTCAACACTGCCTCATAGTGTGATTGAATAAATCACAACTGATTGTGCTTTGTAATGAAGGCAGCAGAGCATATTGTGCAAATGCTCTGCTTTTTAATGGCTTAATTAGAGAACCTCGCTCAAACTGGAGCAGAAAATTTCAGCATGGAGATGAGTGAAAAGCCTGGCAGAAAACAGCACCGTGACTCAAGATCCTGTTAATTGCTGCAGCAGTCGACAGATGCGCCTCACGTTTCTGCCCATTTCCTGCTTTATTAAAATTAGCTGGACCCCAAAGAATGCCAAATGTTGTCTCCCTAAACTAAATGATTTACGAGCACTAAGCAGCATCATGTCATTCTAATTTCCAACATACTCTACCTAGTTTACAAAGGATGCTGTCTGCAGCTTTAGCCAGCTGAGCTTCTTAAATCATTAACTACAGGTGTTCAACTACTGAACTGAAAGGAGAAATTGAGTAGATACTTTGGAAGTTTCTGATGTATTTAAATCATCTTCAATATACGCGAGGAATGTAGCACAGTCTACAGTTTTCACATCAGCTGACTATCCCATCTCCCCAGAAAATTTTAACTTTCCAAACAGAACTCCAGACAGTCCATCAGTGCAGACAGTCATCTGAACCGAACAGGCAGTGCTCCATACACCGCAAGTTCTGCCCCAACCCGAATGCTGTGTCCCTCGGCTGATAGCAGCACAAGCATTAATCACCCAACTCATTAAGACAATCTGCACAAGTGCCCACAGCTCATAAAGTCTGGAAAAGACCATAGTGACTCTTTCACCTCCTAGAGCATCAGCTTATTTACCTCAATACAGTCAACCCACCTATTCAGCCTTTTCACTTGACAGGGTCTTATGACTTCTAATATCCGTCATCTTTATTCATAGTTTAAACGTATTCCAAAAAAGTCATTCAAAATCATGTCTACTTTCCTGCTGGCAAAATGCAGCACCAGCGAGTAGGATGTTTAATGAACCCTAAAGTTTAATAGTTTGTCTTTAGTGTTAAATCACCCAAGTGACACACGGCTTTTTTTTGCAGGTGAACGCCAGAAGAAAATCTTATTTTTCAGACACTGGTGAGTAAGAAATTGTACTGAAATTGCAAACATGGCAAATATGGCAAAGAAACTGATTTTCTTTTCAACACTGATGCTCTTTTCTCAACAAGAACAAACTATTATAATGAATAAAAAATGAGCAATATATCTATCAAGGGTAAAGCCGATTCTATTGCAAAACCTAGACAAGACTGCTGGAGGCGAACTACAGGTAGTCCAGCCTAAATGTTTATCATTTCCAATTCATTTAAAGAAAACTGATGTACTTTTCAGAGAAAGACTTTATGCATGTGAACAAACTCGTGCTCACCCAAAGAAGCATTAATGGGAGAGAAACAGGTGAAAACTGAAAACAAAAGGTGTTTTGTTAATGCACAGTTTGGTAGCTCTATGCAGAAAGAGCTTTTTTAAAAAAAAAAAACCTTGAAAAATAACAGTCCTATTCTCTAGTAGTGCTGATTGGTGAGGAGTCAGACTTTTACATAGTTGGATCTGATAGCCTGCAGGTTACTGGAGCTGCCTAAGTTACCATGGTGATACGCACAGAGTGAAAAGTGAGTCACTGCAGTGAGACCACAAAGCCAGGCAGGGTTAAGCCCAAAGTTAGTTTCCTAGCCACTAATCCTGCCTTGTGGGACATAACCCAGAAACAGAGGCGACAAAAAGTCAGAGAGCAACATCAACCGCTGAGGTGAAAGAAAAAGCAAGGATGGCTGAGGGAGGGAACACAGGGATTTAAGTCATATCAGTGACACGAGGTGAAGATAATCCTATAAGTTCAGGGGCCAGAAATGTTTCATTGGGGGGGGAGAAAAAAAAAAAAAAACATAAAAACCCTGCTGAGATGTTAGAACGGAGATGTGAACAAAAGCTGATTATCCACAAGGCGAGAAAAAAAGAATCACTGAATATTTTTAGAAATAAGCAGTCAGAACAGCTGTGACAACAACAACAGCCCCCCCCCCCCCCCCCCCCCCCCCCCCCCCGCATTTTTAACCCCACCTCTAAGCCACACAGTTACTGTCAGCTGGGAACAAATGAACGTTTTCTGAAACATTCATTAAGGTTTTATGCTGATAGTTAGATGCGGGGATTTAACATATGTCCATTGAATATGACTGTAACCACGAGCTCCTTAAAGAATGGGGCGAGAGAAATGGCTTAGTTTTGTGCAGAAGTTAGACAAATAATCTATGAGTATGCTTTTCTTATTTGTGCAATACCTTATGTGTAAAAATGACAGGTTGTGAGTTTATGCAAGTTCTGCCTGGGCACGCTGAATTACTGGCAACTTCAGAGTCTCTAACTATGCCTATTAATGGATACAAAAAGAGCTCCTGTGGTTTCTGAGAATGATTGGCCACTTGCAGTCCACCTTGGCATTATTAGCAGCCAACGTGGGCACAAGTTTATGGGTCCGAATGCCATCTCATCACTCACCCAACGAGAGCGTGCTGGCCAGGTGGCCTTCCAGAGTGGCTGCGGGCCAGAAAATGAGTTTTGATGTGGAAATATATGAGCACCTGCCAAATTAATTCAGGCAGCCTTTTCTGATTAATGACTTTAGAGAAACTCCAAAGATATATCTCACTGTCATATATGGATATGAAATATATTGCTGCAGCTTGAAATCACAATTTATTCTCAATCTCAAATACTCGACAGGGGACCGCAGGAGCTGCAGCACAAACCAGCGCTGCAATGTAAGGCTCACAAAGTCAAAGTGTGAGTGAGCCTGCTGATGGTTGTGCCGAGGGAAAGGTTTGGTAGAGGAGGAGGGGTCCAAACCTTATAATACAGTCACTCTCCCCAGCCCCCTGCGCAATTTTCACGGAGGCTGGGTTTCATCAGTTTTTGTATTTTAGACCTATTGATTATCTGCTGTGAAACGGGGGGTGGATGGGGTACTGTGACAAAACCTCAGCAGGAGTTCTCCATCTGCAATGGACCATGTGCCAAAAACAGGCTGCCTCCTTCGCTCACACACACACACACACACACACACACACACACACACACACACACACACACACACACACACACACACACACACACACAAGGAGGGGGAGAGAGAGGTTTGCTCTCCTGAGTTATTGGTTCACAGGTTATGAAACAGAGATATGGGGATATGCTCGCTAATAAAAGCACTGAGAGGCCAATATTGGTTCTTTTATAGGATTATCCCATCACCAAAACACACCTTCACCTTAACACACATGTAACATCTTTGCCTGTTTCCTGACGTCCTTGGGAGAAAAAGGTGAACCCCAAGTTCATACTTGCGGCTGGGCAGCGCCTTCCAGAGCAGCTCTATATTTAAGAGCAGCCTATTTTTATCATTTATGATTCATCTGAAGGTAGAACTCGGTTTGCTGATCAATGCACCTCTTCCCAATCGATTCTCATTTCTCTGACCTTTTGAGTCTCGCCTGGTCGGACAGCGGTGAGACTTGAGGGGACAAACACGAAGATGAAGAGCACCACAGCCTCTCACAGGCCACGAAAAGTGCCTCGAGTTTAATGTTTTCTGCCCTTAATTATTAATTATGAGCCGCTGAGACCTTAGATGCAAATAATGAGGGTTAACCTCCAGGGCTGAACAACAAAAAAGCCAAGAGTGAATATTTTTGACGTAGCGTGGCCTCCATCTAGTGGTGGGAGGGAAAACCTTCAGGACGTCACTGTCGTAAAAATAACACCGCTTGGCTGCAACGTTTGATGGCACTTTTTTGTTTGGGCATGGCTTCCTCATTGATTTGCAGCGAAACACAAACCAGGTAGAGAAAAATAAGAGAGATTTACACACGAATGCATAAATAATGTACTCGGCTGTTGTGTCACCCTGTTAATATTCATTGACTCGTGAATGTTGTGTTGTTTTTTTCTCGTTTCAGAGTAAGTTCAGTGCTAAACAGGGATGTTAAGCAGTATGGAAAGAAATACATGTTTGACTGTAATGAGGAGACTTGCTGGAACTCAGACCAGGTAAATACCAGTACCTGATCCTTACAACCTACTGTTAAGCCCGTCTCCAGAAACCAAGATGTTCAGTTTACTCTGCCCTTAGTTTTGAGTCTTTCATTAAATAAATCGTCCAGACTTTGTTTCTCCAAATTACAGCCCCAATTCCAAAAAAAAGTTGTGAGGCTCTGTGAAATGTAAATAAAAGCAAATCTCATAAGCTCATATTTGAATTACAGTAGAATATTAAAAAAAAAAAAAACATCAAATGTTTAAACTGAAGGATGGCACAAATTTGCAAAAAAGAAATGCATCTACAAATTGTGGGACAGTTTCAGAATAACAGAATAACTTTTAAGACTGTGAAAACTTGTGAAGACTTTTGATTATCTCGTTATCTACAATACATAATATAATCCAAAGAGCCAGAGAATCTGGAGAAATCTCTGTGCACAAGAGACAAGGCTGAAAATCACTATTTGATGCCCATGATCTTCAGGCCCTCAGGCATGTAAATCACTGCATGGGCTCAGGCACACTTCCAGGAATCACTGTGAACACAGTTTGCTGTGCCACCCCCCACAAATGCAGGTTAAAGCTCCATCGTGCAAAGAAGAACCCGCATGTGAACATGATTCAGAAACGCTGCTGTCTTCTCTGGACAAAGTCTAAATTTAAAATGGACTGAGGAAAACTGTTAAACTATTCTGTGGTTGTCTCAGTTTTTTTTGACACATGCTATCATTTTTTTTTCTTAAATTGGTATGTTCTGTTTAAACATTTGATATGTTTCCTTTGTTTTTATTTTGAATAAAATATGGGTTTGTGATTTGCAAATCACTGCTTTCTGTTTTTAATTTAATTTTTCACAGCATCCCAGCTTTTTTTTTTTGAAATTGGTGTTGTAGAACCAGCTCTAAAATAAAATCCATGCTTGGAGAAAGTCATACATTTATTTTCTTGAGGTTGGACTACTACAACTCTCTCCTCTCTGGCAATGAAAATGTACTTTCTTGCCTTCAACGTGTTCAGAATTCAGCAGATTGGCTTCTTACTGGTTTTAGCAGACAGTCTCACACCATTGACTTCCTGTATGTTTTAGAAAGATTTTACTGGTCACTTTCAAAGCTCCTCTGGGTCTAGCCCCAAGCTACATAGCAGAACTACTGAACCCAAATGAGCCTGTTTGCAGCCTTAGATCCTCAGGCGGGGCTCTCTTGGCTGTTCCAAAGTCGAGACTTGAATAAAAAAAAGGTGACAATGATTTTTTCCATCAGAGCCTCTCAGCTTTAGAATGACCTGCCTGAGGAAATCAGACTCGCAGAATCACTGACTTTCTTAAAACTCATGTTTATTGAATTTGTGATTCTGCTTTTTGTTTTATCTCGTCCTTTAGTTTAATTTTATTCCGTTTTGCTGTTTGTGTTTGATCTGAATGTATTTGTGTGATTTTATTATTATTTTGGTGTATTATGTTAACTGTCATAGTATGCTCTTGCTATTACAAAGAAATCAGCAGACGTGAGCTTCAGTGTCTTTAAGTTACAAAACAGAATAATCAGGTCAATTTAACCAAGAGGGCAAAATGTTTTCTCCAACAATTTCTGAGGTGGTTTTGATGAAAACCAGATGCATCAACTTAAGGGCAAGATGCATCTTTTAGGTCCTGTGTCAAGTTTTTTCTGGATTCCCCCCCTCTATTAAAGATATGAATTTTTAAATAAATTGGACACAACTCTTGATAAATTAATGTTTTAAAAATCAACTAATCTGCTTACATGTAGTTATTATCTGCGTGCTGTTTTTCCACAGGCAAATGGGTGTTATGCTATACACATCTCAGTGTCATTATCAGTATTATATCTCTGACAGGGTGAATGTCAGTGGGTGTCCCTGGAGTTTCCCAACACTGTCAGAGTGTCAGAATTAAAAGTCCAATTCCAGGGAGGATTCTCAGCAAAAACATGCAGACTGGAAGGTAAAGCCTGCAGATAATGTCACAAAATGATTTCCTGATTAAAATGTTTCACTTCCTTCTCATTTTAGCGTTTCCAAATGTAGGAATAATGAGATAATCTAAATTACTTTTCCACTTGTGCTTTATACAGGTTGCCTCAAAGATAAGGACTTCACAGTGCTCAGCCATTTTTACCCAGAGGATAACAACACCCATCAGATATCCTTTCTTCTCCCTGTACAGAATTTTCATGAGGAGATCTGATTGAGTTTCTGGGGCTTTGCTGCATAAATTAGACCAATCCTTTCCTTAATTTAACAGTAAATTGGGAAATTCTGTACAGCACATCATTACCAGTTACTGCTGGGGTGACTATCAGTGTTACATTTAACTATTTAATGTGTGCACCAATTATTGTTTAAAGTCACTGTTGATGTCATATGTCATAAAAAATACTTCAGCTGGACTTAACTACTGTATCAGGTAGTGACTGGTGTTCCTTTAACTGTTTAAAAAGTCACAAAGGAACACCACTCACTACCTGATACAGTAGTTAAGTCCAGCTGAAGTATTTTTTATGGCAGAGCATCATTAGTGGCTGTGTCAACCAAACACAAATTTCCTTTTTGTGCTAAGTTGAAATGAATTGAATCCATCAGAGTGCACACCAGTAATAGCTCAAGCTATACCTGTCACTATAGCAACAGAGTGCGTTTCTTGCTTCATAAAAAGCATCAGACAATATTTTCCTGTACATGCTTTTCGTCATTACCAAGCTTATCTTGTTCTTAACTCCACACCCACAGCTTTCCCATACAGGAGGCCCCTGTAGTGGACAAAGTAAAAATAATGTTTGAGAATAGTGCTGACTTTTTTGGGAGAATTATTGTTTATTCCTTGGATGTCCTGGGGGAAAAAGCCTCCTGACCATTTCTTCAATCCTCTCATGAGAGAGGAAGTGACCCCTGAGTGAAAGTACAGGATGTAGGATGGTGTGGTGGCACTTGGGAAACATGTCATCTGTGTTGCCACCTCATGAACTTTTTGCAAATGTGGCCTTTTTTGGTATGAATGCATTCAAGGACTTGTCAGGCAATGATCCTTCGCAAATTTTGATTGTGCACTTGTAATCTGCTTTCTATACCTGCACTGTGCCTTCAAATTAAAGCGCCATTTCAATATGAAAATAATTTATTAGAAATTTTTTTTTTTTTGGTCAAACAAAGTAATTCAGCTGCACGACTGTCACATTTTAGTCCTTGTTTGTACAAAATTTTGCACACTGCAGTGCATATAAATGGAATAAACAAGTTAAAAATTGCAGCTTATCTGGTAAATGTTTCTACGTATGCAGCGATCTTTTAAATGGCTGAGCTGAGACAGACATCTGCGTCATTTCTTCATGACGAAAACTCACTCGGGTTTGAGATCAGTTAACTATCAATCTTAACTCCATTGGTTTATTTTCAGTGTCATGTTGGTGGCTTGTAGAGTTTCAGGATGTGGTCCTCCAACACTTTCTGAACTATAGGAGGAGAAATGAAAAAGTTACTTTAGGAAAAAGATGTTTTTACATTAGTTTTTCACACACATAAAAAAAAGTAAGTCATTTACATACTTTTCTTATGTCCAAGGGCAACAGCTAATGCCATTGGACTGTACCCAGAGTCAGACTCTATGGTCATATCTGCTCCTCTGGCTGAAAGAGTGCAATAAAAAAAATTAATGAAGCAATAAAAGAAAATCTAGAATGTATAATGACTTATAGACATGCAGTGTACCTAGCAATGCCTCTACACATTTGATATGGTTCCCTCGTACGGCATAAAGAAGAGGAGTTCCACCATTCTGAGTATAAAATACAATGTACAGTATATGTTAAAACTGTAGCTATAGTGTTTGTATTTCAATTTTTTGGTTCCTCAAAAATTATATGATTTTACAATGGAAAGTCATAAATGCATAACTGTACCCAGTCATAAGTATTAATGTCCACTCCATGTCTGAGGAGGGACTCAACAATGTCCACGTATCCTCCAGAACTGGCCAGTGTCAGGGCGCTTTCTCGCTCCCTTGCAATCGTTTTGGGGTCTGCACCCTAAAAAAAAGAAATCGCATAAACAATAAAAGACAATACACTACTTCACAGCTGCTCCCTTTAAGGGTTGCCACAGCAGATCATCTGCTTCTATCTCATCCTATCCCTAGCATCCTTCTCGGTCACACCAACCCTCTGCATGTCGTCCTCCACTACATTTATGAACCTCCTCTGAGGTCATCCTCTTTTCCTCCTGCCAGGCAGCTCCATATTCAACACCCTTTGTCCAGTGTATCCACTATCCCTCCTTTGCACATCCAAACCATCTCAGCTTCAGAGAGGCAATACATATATACATTATAAGATAGACAGATAGGAAATCTGACTTTTTACTGATAGCTAATATTAGGCGCCTGTTGACCTGCAAGCAGCAGAGAAGGAGGGTGAATAGATCACCATATTTTTTGTTGACACATTTTATATGATCACTACGATTATTTGGCTTCTTATGGGTACTTTGAAATAAGTTGATTTTCTCCCTTGAATAAATGTAAAGAAAAAAAAAGGGTAATATTTAAATGTGTGTCTGACAAACTACGCCGGCCCCAAACATCCATCCATTCTCTTCCACATATCCACTGCACCACTGCTGTGGGGATGAAACCCATCCCTAAACAGGCCACCAGTCTGTCGCACGGCTGACACAGAGAGACAGACAACCTTTCATGCTCACGTTCATACCTGCGACCAATTTAGAGACAATAATTAACCTAACATGTACATCTTTGGACTGTTGAACGAAGCTGGGGTATCCAGAGAGAACTGCAGGCACAGGGAGACTATGCAAACTCCACACAGAAAGGCCCCAGGAGAACCTCTTGTTGTGAGATGACAGTACTAACCACCATGCTGCCCTACTGCCCCTCAGTAACTTTTGATTTGTGTTCTTAAGTCACTAAGTGTACATTTCTAACCTTTTCCAAGAGAAAGTCCACCATTGCTTTCTCTCCAAATGCTGCCGCCCACATGAGAGGTGTAAAGCCTCGCTCATCTTGTCTGCTGAGCAATGAACTGTCTGCAATACAAAAAATGTTGAAGCCTGTAAGTAGGATACTTGTTCAGTTTTATATGTGTATTAAAAAAAAAAAAAAAAAAAAAAAACAACTGTACTGTGCTGATGTCTTACCTTTGCTCAGGTGTGCAGCTACTTGTGAAACCTCACCTTGAGCTGCCAGCTGGTGTATGGACAGAGCTAATGGGAGTAAAAAAAAAAAAAATCTAAATAAATTCACATGATTGAGAAAATAAAAATGTTTCTCTAACACCTGAGTAAATTTACCAGAACTTACAGTCTAATGTTGCTGGTCGCACTGTAACCTCATTTCCACGCTGCTTGTTGGTGAGAGTGGTGGAGTGTTTGAACAAATCATCATCCACCTCCATGGTCTCTAGAGACATAATCAGATGAACCACAGCCATGTGAGTGGAAGCAAGACGTCCACTGTGTAAGTGATTATAGTAAGAGTGTACAAATCAGGTGAATTCAGCTGTTACACAGAACAGGATAAAATACCATTGCCTCTTTCATCTCCCGATTGGGAGGGACATGCATTAGCGTTAGATGGCTGAACACGCTGCCCATCTGCAACCTCACCATCACCTCTGCCCTCCATGATCACTGCAATAAAAACAAAATAATCTGGTTCAGCCATGCAAAGAAAGTTGCCAAAATTCGTTAGCTCGTAAAGCCACTCACCACATTAAGCCTCCCAGTCTAAATTTGCGCTAACTTCCTTTTGGGAAAACTGAAAGTAAATAAGTTCATATCACACAATGGATCCTGCGAGTCTTCGATGTGTTCCGAGAGTACATCAGTCGTCGCTCAGCTGACTGGCTACTTAATAATCCCGTTATTTTTAACAAAGGCGGTGAACATACGTTTGATTCAGCCTGTCTAACGTATCACCGCATTTGGCACTATTTGAAGGAAGAATTTTTTTCTTTATTTTTTTCATAGTCCATATTTCTGTCCGGAATATTGTCGTGTGACACACGACAACAATAATACGGAAGAGGTGGGAATCAGGTGACACCACTCGCATACAGCCTGTATTTCTGACAGCAAAAACCAGAGTGCATTATGGAGGACCAGGAGATGCAACTGAAAGTCAGAAGAGGTAAAAAAAAAAGAAAGAAAGAAAGAAAGAAATAGAAATCCGCCTACAGCTTACCTCATTATTGCTTTGAACCACTGCTGCTCCCTCGTGTGTGTTAGGTTCACCTAGCCGCTAAGCTAATGCTTTTCCAGTATAGAGTCGCAGTGCCATGATGTTGGTTATTGTCATCTGTTTTATTTTTCTAACACAAGTCATGTATTCTATGCACTTTTCCTTACGTATTTAATTCTGCAGTGACTGACAAATTCACGGAGAGCATGTACGTCCTGGCTAACGAGCCGTCAGTGGCTCTCTACAGGCTGCAGGAGCACGTCAGGAGGTCTCTGCCAGAACTGGTCCAGCACAAGGTACTGTTCATCCTCCCTGTGACATCGTAAACCGTGCGTACAACACGTCTAAGTCAATAAATGCAAAATGACCTCGGACAGGAAACTGTTTATTTTTTAAACATGTGGCTGTCTCCACTGTGCCTGCCAAAACGGCGAACCTATTTTCTTTTGGAGTGTCCAGGATGGATGAAATTAGAAATGAGTACATCAGAGGGGCGGCTCAGATTGAGCAGTTTGGAGGCAAAGTTAGAAAGGCAAGGTTGGCGTGGTTTGGACATGTGTAGAGGAGGGATAGTGACTATATTGGACAAAGAATGCTGAATATGGATCTGCCAAGCAGGAGAAAAAGAGGGAAGACCTCAGAGGAGGTTCATGGAGGTAGTGGAGGAGGACATGTAGAGGGCTGGTGTGACAGAGGAACATGTTAGAGATAGGGTGCAGTGGACTCAAATGATCTGCTGTGTTGTGTGTGGCCAGAATTGACAAAAGAACATCTTTTTTTCTGCTCATTTCGATGCAGTTAATATGCAAGCACTGCACCCAGGCCTTATTTTAGTCATGAAAAATCATTTAACTGACATTACTGTAGTTAAAATAGGGCAATATTGATGTCAGTAAAAAGTTAGATTTGTTGTGCAATAAGTTGCTTTTTTTGTGTATTTGGCAAAACATATCCTTTGCTCTGGCCTTTTTCTTGGAAAGCCGTGATGACGTTATAAACAGTTTCCTGTAATGTTTTGATGCATACTCAATAATCCAGGTATGGAAATTCCAGAAAGCTGACAGAATCAACTTTCTGGGAGTTTCCTGTAATGAAACACAAGCCTCACAACTACCATAATGTCATTACTCTGTCCTGAATTTTTAATGGGTTTCATTTCTCACACAGACTGATATGCAGAGCTGGGAGGAACAAAGTCAAGGAGCCATCTACACCGTAGAGTATGCATGCAGGTGAGATGATGCACATTTAAAAACCTTCATATAGGTAACTCGCCGTACACCTGCCCTGACTGTTAACGCTTGCATTGATCTGCCGGTTTTTGCAGTGCCGTGAAGAGCATGAACAACAGCAGCTTATATTTCAAAAACATTGACAGTCTTCTCCGTCAAGCCATCAGCACGAAGGAACAGATTAATAACTCTCAAGGACGCAGGTAGGAGGCGGCAGTGAATGTGTTCACTGAGACATGGCGGTGGAAAATATGACCTTGTTTAGATCTCACTGGATGCTGTAAAGTGTTTTTTAATCATCTCATTAAGAGTAGATATCCACGTCATTATTTAGTGTTTTTTTCCCTCTCTAGACATGCTACATGTACCTACCCTGATTCAAACTTTAAGCCATGCAATGGCATTTAAATCGTTTACTTACATGCAATGCAGTGTCTATAAAGATTTGAAATCTTGATTTGGTATGACAGCCGTGATCATATACACGTTTGCTAAAATGCAGAGCTGTATAATATGTTTTTATCACTTTTATCGCTCAAGTATCAAGGTGCTTGTGTCAGTATCCACATCTTAAACTTCTTTGGAGGAATGGTTTTCTTAGACATTTGTTTTTCCAAATGAGAGAGTCGTTGATACAATTATTGTTATCAGTTCTTAATGCAAATATTTAATATCAGAGAAATCATAACTACACTAGTCATCTACCAATTGGAAGGTCGGTGGGTTGATCCCCAGCTCCTACAGTCCATGTGTCAAAGTATCCTTAGGCAAAATACTGAACCCTGAGTAGCATCCATCAGAGTGTGAGTGTGTGTTTAATAAAGAAAGAAAGTGCTTAGGTATAGATAAAAGCACTGTATGAATGTCTGTGTGACTGGGTGAATGACAATTGTAATAGAAAGTGCTTTGAGAGCTCAAACTTGAAAGGTGCACTACATACCAGTCAAGCATAACATTATGACCTCTGACTGGTGAAGTGAATAACTCAGATTGTCTCTTCATCATGGCACCTGTTAGTGGGTGGGATATATTAGGGAGCAAGTGAACATTTTGTCCTCAAAGTTGATGTGGTAGAAGCAGGAAAAATGGGGAAGCGTAAGGATTTGAGCGAGTTTGACACGGGCCAAATTGTGATGCTAGACAACTGGGTCAGTGCATCTCCAGTAATGTAGCTCTTGTGGGGTGTTCCCAGTCTGCAGTGGTCAGTAGCTATCAAAAGTGGTTCAAGGAAGGAACAGTGGTGAACCAGCTACAGGGTCGTGGGAGGCCATGGTTCATTGATGCACGTGGGGAGCAAAGCCTGGTCCATGTTGTCCATTCCAACAGACGAACTACTGTAGTTCATATTGCTGAAAAACTTAATGCTAGTTCTGATAAAAAGGTAACAGAATACACAGTGCATCGCAGTTTGTGTATGGGACTGCATAGCCGCAGACCAGTCAGGGTGCCCTTGCTGACCCTTGTCACCTGCGCCAACAATGGGCGCATGAGCATCAGAACTGGACCATGGAGCAATAGAAGAAGGTGGCCTGTTTGATGAATCACATTTTCTTTTACATCACGTGGATGGCCGGGTGCGTGTGCATCACTTAACTGGGGAACATCTGGCACCAGGATGCACAAGAAGGCAAGCCGGTGGAGGCAGTGTGATGCTTTGGGCAGTGTTCTGCTGGGAAACCTTGGATCCTGCCATCCATTTGGAAGCTACTTAAACACATACCACTTACTTAAGTATTGTTCCAGACCACGTACACCCTTTCATGGAAACGGTATTCCCTGATGGCTGTGGCCTCTTTCAGCAGGATAATGTGTCCTGCCACAAAGCAGAAATGGCTAAGGAATGGTTTGCGGAACACAACAACGAGTTTGAGGTGTTGACTTGGCCTCCAGATTCCCCAGATATTAATCCAATCAAGCATCTGTGAGATGTGCTAGACAAACAAGTCTGATCCATGGAGACCATACCTCACAATTTACAGGACTTGAAGAATCTTTTGCTGTTATCTTGGTGCAGATACCACAGCACACCTTCTGGGGTCTAGCGGAGTCCGTGTCTGGACAGGTCAGGACTGTTTTGTCAGGAAAAGGGGGACCAACACAATATTAGGCAGGTGGTCATAATGTTATGCTTGATCAGTGTAAGTACCAGTCCATTTACCATTTTACCATTTACATTAATTCTTTGCACTACATCATACCTTTCTTCATTTATGCTTTCTCTATATTTTATTTTATCCTTTATTTATTGTAACTCATAACATTTACTATATTGGTTTTCCTTTTAGTTTATACCAACCGCAAAATAATATTTTAAAGCTGTTCTGAATACTTTGTAGTTATTGGAAGCTTCATATTTTCTGTTTGATTTCTCTGTTGTTTTTTTTTTCTTCTTCTTTTTATTTCCCACCTTTTTCTTCCCATCACTGACACGTGCATGCAGCTTAAATGATGTGACTCCCTCTCCCAGCCCCCTTGTCACTGCTCCACTTGCCCCATCCACTTCCTCATGACAGACAGAGGTGTCCAAGGTTAGTAGCTCCACCAGACGTGACATTAAAATGATTTGAAATCAGCCAAATTACCTTTTAAGATAAGAGTTTTTGTGAACATTTTAATATTGTATGTTCAAATATTCTCAATTATATTTCTAGAATACATTTATTTAACATTTGTATGAAATCATTTTACACAGCACATGCACATTGTGCACTCCTTTGGCAAAAAGCCACTATATACAGCAGAATAAAGTATTAACATGATTATAATACAGGCTATAAATCCATCAGATTGATACATGGGTTGCATTGGTGTGTATAATGAAATGTAGATCAAATTCCTTAATAGGAAGCACTACAAAATACATACAGTTTCCACCAGGTTAATAATACTTCATAACCTGTCTTAGAGAAATAAGTTGCTAAACATAAAAACTTAAATTTTTTTGTTTGTTGTTTTTAGTCATGCTGTCTGCAGTCAGTCTGGATAAACATGTTGAATGTGTATAAAACTGCCAGATGCACATCTGCACTGAGATTTCACTTGTCATCCACATGCAGTACTTGTAGATCATCAGTCTTTTCTAAACACTGACACAAAAGCTCATTTCATTTTACGTTACACAAGAGTAGAGTCTTTTGCACAAATCCCTGACTTTCGCGCAAGGATGCTCCTCATCTCATTGTTGACTCCATTCCAGGGTTTAACCGGGGCCTGTAGTAAACCAGATTCAGTAGACAGTGTCCTGTGCATTCGAGGATAGCTGCCGCCACTGCTGTAACCATCTTTATCACTGGAGTGGCCTTGCGAACCTCCCATAGGGGAGTACTGCTGTTGCTGATACTGTTCTCGCTGTCTCGGATCGCCACATTGAGTGAAGGCGATCTGATGCTGGAGGTGAGACTGGCTGCGGTGAATCCGCGGTTTGTCCACCCCAATTTTTAGCTCGCAGGGCCGAGAAACAGGCGTGCTGCTGCTTCCGTGGTCGTTATGATACAAGGTGTCGAGGTGGTCGCTGTGATAGCGCTTCCCAGTACGGGAAGCTTTAACCAAAGCGTGTATTACAGCCACCAGCAGGATCAGGATCCCAGAGGAGAGTACACAAGCACTGGCGATTCCGGTCTCCATCTCAAATATTAGGAGCATGAAGATGGACATAGCTGCCAAAAAAGAGGGTAGCAGAAAAAAAATTAAAGTGTATATGTGCAGAAATGCTAAATACTTTTCTCTGCAATCAGCCAATAAGTTGCACCTGTACTGGGCCAAAAAATTGTAAGCAAAACACTGTAAGAGTTTCTGTTTATATCAAAGTTTCCTATGTTTGTCTGCAGGAAAAGGACCGCGGACTCAGGCATGCTGAAGGAGGGGGGAGAAAAGCACAGCTCTGGGATGTGATGTGACTTCCTAAGTTGGTGGCGTTGCCTTTACAGTCTTGCACTGCTACCTATTGACTGTGGCTGCAAGTGGGTTCAGAAGGGCAACACCTCCTCATCACAATGGAGTGGCTGCCTACAATGACCCCCCCCCCAGTACAAGCCACTCAGTGGAACAGAGCACGCCAGCACTGCCAGGTCCAGCATTAAAAACACTTAAGTCATGCCTGCTCAAAGAATGCATTGTTCTCTCTGGACGGATCAGGGAGACAGCAGCACGGCTGTTTTGCCACCGCTGTTGAAAATCCATTGCACAGCCAATGTTTTGGAGACTAGTTTTCAGGGGGGTTTTTTTGTGAGTTTGTTGTGCTTCTTCTGTATAAAAAGTTTGCCTGATGGGGGCCAAACGTGCTTACACAAAAATGCGGACACTTTTAAAAGTAAGAATCACTTTTTTTGCTCAGTCTTACCTATTAAATAGACGGAAACTCCCAGACAGAAGAGTCCAATAGCCACATGTCGCACAGCTCTGCTGTCCAAGAGGAACCAGTCTGCTCTGTTGAAAGACATCTGATATGTTCAGTGTTTTGACTCTGACATGTTTGTTTTTCAACATTGCTGCTTTATCTCTTTTGCATTGGTGGATAGCTTAAAATGACAATTTTTGTTTATTTATGTGCTCATTTCCTTTCCTATACAATAAACTATGAATTTATTTGATCAAAAATGAATTTGTGTTGTGAAATTGTGAATATTTTATGGCTGATTTGTATAAATGCTTGGTAATTTTTGACAGACATTCAAAATTTCTAGGAATGTCTCAATTATCAGTAGGGAGGTACTGCGGTATGCTGTTAGGTTTGTAAACTGATGTGGGAAAGGGCCAGCTAGAGGCTGTGTGCTGGGTGCATAATGAGAGGAAATCCATTGTTTAGTTGGGATTCATAAAGGGTTGAGAGGTGGGGGGTGGACCAACAGCACTGCAGCGTGGGCCTCTGCACTCTGACACATAAGCATTGCCCGTTTTATCCTTTTAAAACCACGTTTTCTTTGCAGGAAACCTAATTGGTAAATTTACTATTCAAGATAGGACTGTGGTTTGCAGAGTTAACAATTGAAAAACATGTGGGCACTAGGAGAAGTGTGAACTAAACACCTCAGCAGTGTTGTGCACTGTTCTCATAATAGAAACCCATATAGGATGTCGTGCAAAGCAGCAACCTCATAATAAGTTACCACACATGAAATGTTAAACTTTTTGAATTAGCTAATTGAATTCTGAATTCCATGTTTATAATAACTGCAGTGTTTAAATAATTAAAATATTTAATATTATTAAAAATATATGTAGTCATGTTAGTTACATGTGTACAGGAGAATGAAAATAAAATCTGAAATAAACTACTGCCTCAAAAGTTGAGCTGAGATCGCTTTTACACCTTCCAAAAACAGATGGGGAACAAACTTTATTCATGGTACATTATATAATATTGGACTTAATTGCTCTGTGTAGATGTTTTTACTCATATTGCCACTTATTTAGTATGTTTAGAGAGTAGTTAACTACTTTAAAAAGAGTAGGCATAGTTGGAAGAAAAAATAGTGCTACTTCAAAGGTTGCCTTCCTGCGTAAATGGTGGGTTTTAACTGTTAAAGGTATGTCACAATTGACCGGAACTGCCTGTTTGAAGAAACTGGATCAAGATCAGGAAGAGAAAAAAAAAAAATGGAAATGAGCACAGTGGCTTTGAGAGCTACCACAACTGCAGGTGTTGTCTAACAGGTGTTTTAAAAGAAATGCTTTAACGCGCAGGACAAATACCTTTCTGTATCCTGTTCTCCTCTGCAGACCTCGGTTGAAAAATAGCTGTGGAGGAGGCACACCACCACAGAGCTCAAGTTGAGGGTGAGGGACAGAGCGGAGAGCACTGTGGCCACTGGCAGCAGGACGGCCCAGACATGAGCGGGTATGACCGAGGAGGTGGAGGGGGGAGATTCCTTCACCGCCGTCTGCTGTGACTGCAGCTGTAAAATCAAAATCACCGATAAAACCGACATGACGGCCGATAAAATCCCCATCAAAGACAGAACAATTAAAGACCGCTGGCTGTACTTTTGCGTCATGTTTATCCTGAAACGCCGGCGGTCAGGTCTCTCCCCTAATAGGGGGAAAAAAAAAAAAAAAAAAGAAGTTTCACTCTCGGTCTTTGCTCCTAAACACAACCGCCAGCGATCCTAAAGTCCAGGAAAATGCGCTGGCATTGCGGTATAAGGATTAAAACGCATTTTTCTGTACTTTTAAGATGAAACGTTTCCTTCAGCAGTAGTTTGCCTGTTGTGTTTGGTAGAGCGCTCCGCAACCCCGTCCGAGCATGTGATGGGCTTTAAATCCGCAGATTAAAAAGTTCGCAGCCACAATGGACTTTTCCTCTTGGATCGTCGGAAACAATGCCTCGGCCTGCCCAAGGAAGACAGAGCTCAGCAAATAAAGACAAAACACCCGGACAGAGCACAGACATTTAAAATCTTTTGTGATATCTCATCATTAGTATTTAAAAGTGTTTTTAAACTTTGAGTGCACAAAAATTCATACTTTTTTTTTGTTTGTTTTTTTAAATAGTCTAAGTTTATAATCGCGATTTTAAAAATATAGGCAGTATAGATATGATAATTAGAGGGCTATCTCTTTTTAGATTAACCTACTTCTGCTGAAGCCTCGGATCTCATAAAGTGATTAAAGGATTACTGTATCTCTTATAAACAGACGGCTGATCGGCATAGATACACAGAGAAAGAACTGATATGCACTACATTAAAATTAATTAAACAAATACAAATAAAACATTTTTAAAAAGCATTTAAGGAAAAACCACTTGTCCAAAAACACCTTTAGTTATTCCTATGCATGCTAAATGGGACCATGGCAAGTTCTGGGGAATATGAAGAAGGCTAACCACCTAAAATAGCCCCTGTTCAAGGCAGAATATTTCTTTCACTCCTAGTTCAGCTCTTCAGATGCTGAATCTAATTAACTTTTCACAAGTAGCCTTAGAACATAAAGAACTTAAAAGGGATGTACCTAAACTCTCATCCCTACTTTCATGTCCACTTTCCTGCCTTTTATAAAAATAAGTTACTTCTCCAGAATCTGAATTAATACTGAATATTCACACACTTCATTCACATACTGCTAAACCAAAAGCACCCTGACATACTTTAAGTCTGTGACTCGAGTTACAGAGGCCTTATTGTTCTGTTAGACGTTGGGGGGTTGGTGGGGAGCGGTGGGGAGGTAAAGGTGTAACCCTTATTCTGTTGAGATGCAGATAAGACTGTAGCTATAAAGGTACTCAATGTGAACAATTGCTCTCACACATGTAGACTGACCATGGAGGCTATTTCTGAATTCGACAGCCTCACCACACGCTCTAAAAGGGTCGCGGCTGATCTTGTCGAAAGCAGAAGTGAGAAGTTTCAGGAAAATGAAAAAAAAAAAATGGACTTGATACAGAAAGTTCTCAAAGGCCAAAGGCATCTTTATCTCTCTGCAGCTTCACTTAACTTCTCCTGTCTTATACATTTATCGGTAATTCTGACTGTGTGAACGTGAACACAGTTGAGATTCCGCTTTCAGTGCCCGCACTGGTGAAGCTCTCACAGTGCGTTGAAGAAGACACTTGCATAAACATCGCACATTGGAAAGATATAATTTCCTCTATACTGCAGGTGATTAGCTTGCTTTATTTACAGATGGGGGTTTGCAGTATACTCTGTCAGCACCATTGGGCCCCACACAAATGAATCCTGGAGGTAAAGGCTGTGGCAGCCTGCAGGGATGTTACTAAGTATTGCATCAGATGTACAGTTTGAGCTCTCTCTTGGGATCTCAGACTGTGCATGTGTGCTTATGTCACCGCATCTCTATGGCTATATCTGTGTTGATATGTTTGTCTATGTACGAGAGAAAATAGAATTGTTATCCACATTTATACAGATGATCAGTGCTAGTAAATTTTCACCATATTATTTTTAGTGTATTGTGTAACAACACCAAAAATAGTTAATAATGCAGCTCAGGCAGTGATTCAGTTATTAATTCTAAATATATTTTTTAGGCTGACGGCGCGTCTATTTTCTATTAGTGTTTTTTCTTTGCTTTGATCATTTTGTTTGTCAGTTTTCTGCCTTTTTACACTCCATTTACTTTCTATCAGTAATATGCAGGTTAACTGATGAACATATAGCCAATAACAGCAGATCTGCATGGACTACAGCGCTCAAGGGATTTATGCCATTCTGACTGAAATATTGTATATGCTATGGCTGATCTGGCAAAGAGGATGAACACAATAAGAGTAACAAGTTTATAAAATCATACCACAGATACAGTTAATTCCAGTGTTTGCTGAGATTGAACTCTATCCCATATGGACCGTGGTGGACAAAATTACAGTAGCAGTTATAAATGAGCATTAGATGTCACAGTTAGGTCTCACTAGGATCTCATCATTTACTGAGGATATGGAGAAAGTGGGAACATTTATGAAGAATCATTATGAAGAATCTTATATGACTGCAAATTGCAATTAAATCATGGTGTGCTGCTGGTAAATAAAGATGTATTTCTGACAAAGACCGTGTGTCTTTAGGCCAGTATTTACCAACCTCTGGATGTACAGCACCATATAGAAGAACAAGAAATAAAAAAATGTAAATTGCATTTGTCTGCCTTTTTGCCTTATCTTTGCTTTTTTATTTATTGATTTCTTTATTTTTGTATAGCTATTACTCCTTGTTCCTCAAATATTCAGCCCACACTAAAATGAGGAAATCACTTTGAGCTGCTAACAACTTGAAAGTAGACATTGCTTTGAACACTGGAAATGAAAAGCATGCCTTCACTTAAATTAAATACTTCACAATTTATACTTTATATCCGGTATTTTGTATTTAATTGCCCGTACCTGTTTAGCCACAGTTTTTGCCTGCATACTTGCTTTTTTTTAAAAATTTGAGTATATTTGATATATGGACAGATGAGCTCAAAGCCTCACGGGACTCTTAATGGGCAATTTAAACGATTTTATAGTTTTGCAGTGTTATTGCAGTTATGTTGTGTCAAGGCTTTGATTGTTGTAGATGTGTGATGTGGCTGTCAGTATTTGCACGACAGAGAAAGGTTTAGCTTGCAGCAGCAGGTCACCACAATGAGACGCTGGTATCGAGCAATGACCTGTGGCCAGTGTTCACGTTCAGGTTTGCTTTTCATAAAGTAGTGTTCCAGTTGCTGCGGTGCACATGGACTGTAACACAAAAGAGATCTCTATCTCATAATAAAATGTTAACTTTTTTTTAAATAATATATTTCCTTTTCCCATAACAGCTGCAAAACCCTACAAACTCCAAAAAGACTTTTACATGCATGAAGTCTTTAATTCATCAGTCAAAATGACAGATGGACTTTGGCTCATCAGTTGTTTAGACTGAAGTTTTTGTGTCACTGCCACAAAAACAAGTTCTTTTGATACTGTGAAAACCAAGGTGGTCAAAATGTTTAGATATTTTTGTCAAAACGACATTGGACTAGAAGAGAACACTTTTGCTCTACATATTCTCACTGATACTGAATGACTTTTGGCCCAGAATATTATTTTTTAGGTTCACTGACTCTTCAGGGGCTGATTTTAAAAAGCACACTGTTCCGTCTACTTCATAATGCAAAGCAGCATTTAAGTTTGAGGGGATTTTTAAAAATTTTTTAATTTTATTTCATTTTTTGCAGCAGCAGTCACACAGCATACTAGAATCCAGTAAATAGAAAAAAAAAAATAACATAACATAGGCCTATTGTGTGCAGGGGTATATGGGGTATCTGGTATCAAAATAATGCTGCAAATGGGATATGCTGCCCAGATTTTCACACCTAATTCTTGCATTGTAACTGGGGACGAACCATCATATGCATCACCCATGCTCCGTGCTCGTCTGCCTCTTTCTTTATTGTGTAACCTAAATAACCTAAATAAATAAGAATTATTATAATCACATTCTCAGACTCGGCTTAACTAATAATAGCAAAATAAACTAGCTAATGGCTCAACTAATATAATTAATTCATTTCAAAGCACTCACATTTGAACAGTATATTGAGTTTATGTGACTTACTACTTAATTTAAGTTTTGCAGAATCCCAGCAAAGCAGTTTAATTAAACTATCATTGTATATTACTATATTTTCTATAAAGTTGCATACTTTTTGAAGTAATGTCCTGCAAAAACCTTGTTATGTTTTGTGATACACGAAGGAGTCACAAGCAAAAGAATGAAATAATAAATATATCTTAAAACATGCGCTTTTGAGTCGTGCCTGTGAAACAAAGAATAGCTCAAACACTTTGTTTTGTTTTGTTTTTTTTAGAATTATGTCATTATTTACACCCCATAAATCAAGAGTGGCTGTGGTGTGTGGAGATAAAATTTAAAACCTTTGCTGTGAACGTAATGACAGAGTGACGGGTGCGTTTCTACGCACGGATGGGAGGTGGAGGAGTGTGTCCAATGGCACGGCAGAGGAGGCGGTGTGTGGTGACACACACACGCAGAGCGAAAGAAAGAGAGAGAGAGCCGGGCTGCAGCAGCCAGCTGTTGGTAAGCAGCGCTCCCGAATCACCATCAGCTTCTGCATCAGGTGAATATTTCTGCATCTGCAGAAGACCAGAGCGCACGGCAAGACTCCCCCCCGCTCATTTTGTCATTTATGTTTCCGATTAGCAACTGTTCCCGTTTAATTGGTCCTGATCAAGTGGGCGAAACTAAGAAGTAAACAGAGAAAAAGAAGCTCGAGGAACAGGTGAGATCAGATGTTCTATTTTTGTTTTTTATGCACGTGTTAAGTTTCTTTTTTTATCGTCTTATTTCGGTTTTTAAGGCAAATGAGCGAAGCTTCCTGGGGTTTCCTGTGTGGAACATTGCATGACACAGCTGTGAGTAAAGTACCTGTTGCTGTGTTACTGAGATGAAGCTATAATAGACAGGGGTGCTTGGCAACTCGGGGACAGACAGGCTATTCTTAAACGGTCTATTTTAAATGACGTCAGCGAGTTATTAGATTATCCATTACCGTTTTCAAGCAATTTATTTTTTTTCCTTTTTTATTACTATTATTTAATCCTTGCTAGCTCGCTGTGGAAAATGAATCCGTGTCCTTTGGAAACAAGCACATCCCACGAGTCCATTCAGAGCAGACTGGCTCAATTAAGAAGCATCTCAGTTGAGTTTATTCAGCGTTTATTCTTTAATATAAGTAGTTGTTCTTTAAGATAGATAGATAGATAGATAGATAGATAGATAGATAGATAGATAGATAGATAGATAGATAGATAGATAGATAGACCCGTTGCCCTTTCAGTCACTTGACTGTTCAGTCTAATTTAAAATAAGCATTAATCATTGTGATTTGCTAATTTTCTGACATTACTTTTTACTCAAAATTTACTTTTGCTATGTTTAATGCCCCCAGAGCTGTTTTCCTCTTTCAGGATGAGATTGTTTGGGAGGATGTCAGACTTTCTAACCCTTTGAAAGACCTAAAATAAACTTTTTTCTCTATTTATGGAAAGATCAAATGTTCAGCACATGCCTACATGTAACATTGCTAGTCTGGCTCTATCAAAAATATCATGGCAATTCAATTATCCCCAGTTAAAATTAGACAAATATTTCCTCACCATTACTCTGCAAAGGCCCGATGGGCACATGAACCATCTGACCCCTAAGGTGGCAAACAGAGGCATATTCAGTTGCATATGCTACATGATAGAAATAATTTTTATTGTTTTTTTTAAAAAACTCAAGATGCTAGCTATGCAAGGCTTTGTCAAGAACTATAAAGACTAATAATTAAAGTGTTCCCCTAGGGCCCTGATTCTGATTTGAATAAATGAAGCTGTTACTAAGACATCACCTTTACTTAACTTAAGAAATATGTATGTATATGTAATGTAATATGCACTAGAACAGGGATTGTGTTATTTTTGAAGACAGACATCAGCCCTGTTAACACTGGACTTTGATATGACATCCAGAAGTTGCCAAAATGACTAAAAGAGTAGCCAAAGTAGTATATTCTTTTTTGATCGCTTGTTTTCAAACCGTGTTTTACAATCAGTATTTGTATTCATTTAATAACACTAATGTTATTAATGTAGCCACTTTAGCAACCAGTACTGTATATAAATATTGAGAATCTGCTTTTTCACTGCAGAATAAGCCATGAACCTCCTGGGCTAATGTGCTCACATGTGTTTACCGTGTTTTTGAAACGTTTGAAGCCACCATGCTCTGAATGACTCATGGAAAGGAAACCATTGAAGCAGAACCCCCAATACTCTACAAATGCCCTACTTTTTCCCCCCTCTTCATTCATGCATACAATTCACTGCAGCAAGAAAAACATGATACACATTGTTAATGAGCAACATCAGCACTGCTAATAAGACCAATTAAAATGACCTTGATGTGCGGGGTTTTCTGTGCATGTGCATTGTTGTTCGAGAGAGTTCCCCAGTGATTAGTCAGACGATCCCGGGGTATGTAAGAAAGCAAAGCTCCTGGTGCCCTGCTATGTGTCTGTGCTCAGTGTTTTCCACTGTCTCACCTTTAGGAAGGCACATGACAAAGGCACTGTCCCTATAGAAGCCTGAGACTCAGGGCAAAGTGTGCATGTGCTGAACTATCACACGATGACAGGATAGACAGTGATTCTGTTTTGCGTTCATGTCCAGTTGACGGCAAAGAAAAGAGAAAAAAAAATCTGCTCCTTCCGTTTGACAACCACCTGTTCAGTAGTTGACCATGGAGATGAAACGTCACAGGAACTAGGTACATGCTGCTTGAGTGATTCTGTGAATGTGCAGACCTCAAGTGGCAGTTGTCATATGGGAAAACATCCAGATTTAGCTGTGAGGCACAGCCAGGCTTTTCCTGCCTGTCGTGGCCTTTAGGCCTTTGATAAACCTTCTAAACCACATAGATATTCTATAGCTAACTCCCCACTGTTTGACTGGAGGTGCAGCTATATTTACCCAACTAGCCAAGCATTTTAACAGAGCTGTTTGCAGCACTAAAAGCTGCCATTTGGTTATATCTGAGAGGAGAGGAACCTTCGGTAAAACCTTGAGATAAACATCTTTCAGCCCTTTTTAGAATGTATGTCCCACTTCCCTCTCTTCTCAACATTAACGTCCCTTGATATGGGGTGAAATTGTCTCACTTCTGGTCCAAAAAACAGAACAGCTTGACCTGGTGTGAATTCTTTGTGGTAGCTGAGTTGCTAGTTAGACAGACCAATGCTGGTTTTGTGGTTCGATTTGCCTGTTGTGTGCTTTGTTTCACCATAGAGACACTGGCAATGATGAGCGTGTCTGCAGCTGTTACTTTTGAGGTGTGTCTTGTGTCTGCAGCATATTCAGCGAAGCAAATGACATAGGACTTTATAAGGTAATCATGAGGGCAACGAGGTGGATTCTTCCAGACATGCCCCAAATTTCTGTGTGCCAAGCTCTCGTTGAAGGATAGCGGGTACTTTAGGGGTCGTGGGAACATGGGCTTCATATCCGCTCAGGCACCATCAGGAGGGGCAGGCAACTAAATATAGAGAAGTCAAAGACATCTAGTATTAAGGGGGAAAACCAGCAAAAACTCCTCTGGGCTTTGGAGAAATACTGTATGGTCGGGTCAGAGGAGTCAGACCACCACTTAACACAGTCATTTTACTGACAGTGAGCATCAAATGGAGACAGCTCACACACAGAGCAAATTTATGTATGCATTTGATTTAGGGTTGTGTTGTTTTGCAGCAAAGTGACTTCATAGCCATGTCTTAAAGCATCGGTGAAATTAAACATTCAGTTTCATGTTTTTCAGTTTTGTTTTTGTTTCTATGCAGTAGTTTTCTAGCCCAAGAAAAACAGAAAAACCGCGGGTGTGAGTTTCAAAAATGGACATTCTCAAGCCAGCCACATCTTTGCTATCTGCCCCTCAAAATCCTGGGTTTTTTTTTTCTGACCTGGCTGTGCATGAGAGAGGAGTGGGTGGCTTTTAGCATCAGCCATCTTTCAAGAACACACCGTTTTCCTTCTACTGTTTGGTTTCAGCTATTGCCTGCTGAACCTTTAAAAAGAGCTATGGCTGTATTTTTAACCCTGTCTCTTGGGGCCGCTTGGTGCAGTCAAGCACTGTGCTGCTGGCCCGGGGGTAACCCAGACTGTCAGGGTGTCATTCTGTGTGGACTGCTAGCCCCACAAGAGCCACGCTAACTTTAGACCGCATCGCTTCATGGTGGTAAAAATAAACAACCTCGCCCTACTGAGGGGAAAAGACTTGAGTCACTTAAACTAAAGGGATGACAATTTCCCACCAGAATTACATAAATGACTAAACAGTTATTCTATTGTTATTATAAAATGTAAATCATATCATCTAAAAGGCTCAAATCCATGGTAATAATTAATAATTAGTTCAGCTGCTTGCAAATGTAAGCTTGAGCCTCAAGGCAAATTTTTCTCCCAGATTTTATTTTCTGTGATCTAGAGGAGTAAAGGGTTCAAGTACTTTAGGTCATTTCATTGGTGCTGATTTTCACTGCAGCAGTGAAAATGTTAAAGTATGCTGTTTTATTCTTCTACAGAATTGATTTTCTGTCTTTAACAGGTGTCACGCTATAAGAGAAAATGGGAAGGAAGAAAATACAAATTTCTCGTATTCTTGACCAGAGGAATAGACAGGTGGGCCCACACCGTTTCATGTTTCGTGTGTGTGTGTGTGTGTGTGTGTGTGTGTTTGTATAAAATAAAATGAAAAAAAAAATATATATATATATATATACATATATATAAATATATATGTATATATATTTGTTTTCATTTTATTTTATATTCTTCAGCAGGATTTGTGCTCTATTGTTATATTAACCCATTCTGCTGAAGTTATAGTTGACTGCAGGAAAAGCAGAAAATTAATCGTTGATTATTTTAACAATCTGATAATTTTTTAAGTGTCAAGTGCAAACAGCTGCTGCTTTTCTCTTTATATTTAAAAATTTATATCAATCCAAGACATTTAAAGACCTCACACTGACATCCTGAGATATGTAACAGGCATATTTTTACCATTTTCCCCTTCTTGATGTTTTTTAGACTTCATTATTAAGTATCGCTTAATTCTGCAAGTACTGGCTTAGTACAGAAATAGCGGTGAATGTTTCATGCAAATGCGCATGATATGTAGCCTATACTGTGGTTGTTTCTTGTCCAGTACTGCAAATGTGTAACACATAACATGATAGCTTCACTGATTGAAATGCAAATGCGAGTGCATGCATATATCAGTGAAATATCAAATTTTGATATTTAACCTGGTTAGAAACATAATTAAAACCTTATAGTCACAGTTTGCAACAGCAGAAACACGCATTATTTTCTAAGAGCCAATCTTCAGCCCAGTGGAAGTAAATGCAAATTTTCTGGACAATGATATGATGACCTAACACTGATGACCTAACACCAGTTAAAGTGAGATTTTGTTAACTGCCAAAAGGGTAGTCTTTCACACTGAACAAGAAGCTGAAGTGAGCACGCTAAAAAGTCGACTTTAGCAAGAGGAAATATTTATAAATATGTAAAGCCTAACAAGAATATATAGCATTTAATGGAAGAGGAACTGTTTCTCAGTTTGATGGAAAATGAATCTGACAGAACTGATTACATATACAGTATAATACTGATATCGACTTACAGCACAGAAGTTACACCGCTTTCTGAAGTTACCACAGACTGATGTTACATTTGCACAATACTGCCGCCTGAACAAAATATTTACATTATATTTTTAGCCTATTGATGTGTCAATAAGTGTTCAAATACTACATTGCCAGGAAACACCATGGATTTATTCTAAGGAAGCATAACCTGTGTGAGAAAAAAAACACATTAAATACATACGGAGTCTGTATAGACAGCCAGAAAACTTACTGAAGTGTTTTCACCGTACTGGTAAACACAATTTATTTCTCATATCTGATCTTTGGTAGTGAATGTTTTGTGGTGATAAGGTTTGCTTTTTGTGGAAGTTTTCCTTATCTGAATGAAGTGTCTGAGGATGGATAGTGTTCTTTACTGTAAAGATTGTAAAGTCCCCCTGAAATGAATGTGTAACATTGTCGGTATTTCAAGTGATCAGGTTGAGTTTTTTGGGATTGAAATTTTATCCACAGTATCTTATTAAAGGCCCAAAAAAAGTTTTCCATTTCTTTTTAATTAACCAACTCCCTTAATTTTTTTTTTCACTCGGAAGTGTAAACCTCTATGTTTTTCTTCTGTTGTAGGTGACCTTTACCAAACGCAAGTTTGGTCTGATGAAAAAAGCTTACGAGCTGAGCGTGCTCTGTGACTGCGAGATCGCTCTCATCATCTTCAACAGCACCAACCGTCTGTTCCAGTACGCCAGCACAGACATGGATAAAGTTCTGTTAAAATACACAGAGTACAGCGAGCCACACGAGAGTCGCACCAACACAGACATACTGGAGGTACTGTTTCAGAAGCTATTTAGAAGAACTATGCAAAAGCGTTTGATATGCAAACTCGGTTGTGATTTGTTACATAAAACATTTTTTTAACTGATTTTTTTTTTTCCTGAATATTTAGCTAAAAAATCTCACTGAGGATATTGTAAAAAAAAAAAAAAAACTCCAAATTGGAAACGCAGGTGTTGTATAGTCTGAATGAAAACCCATTCACATGACATTGTTGTGGTTCAAAAGCATCATGTTTTCATTGCAAGTAATTTTCCATATGCACTTTCTGTTCTGCATTAGACCCTGCGTAGGAAAGGCCTCGGTCTTGATGGCTCAGAGCTTGACAGTGAGGAGAGCATGCAGGTGGCAGCAGACAAATATCCTCTCAGTGAGGGCATCGATCTCTCTGTGGCTCGCCAGCGCTTCTACGTCAGTCCCCGCACACTTCTGCTCCTATACACTCAACACACGCTCACACAGACATGCTGAAACTCTGAAGAGAGAAAAACTAATGTGAATTAGCTCTAATAGGAATTCTGCGTTTTCATCTTTAATTAAATGAAACTGATCATATGTTCAAACTGTTGTGTGTTTTACTCTACAGGGTCCCTCTCTGCTCTCACCGGAGGCGCAGTTCCTCGTGTCTACAGGTTGCGAGAACGGCTTTCCCAATTCCTCCGGATCCAGCATGGCCTCCCACAGACCCCCAGGCTTTAAATCTCTAAACTCCAGGTCCAGCTCTGCCAGTCCTGCTGCACCACACACACACACAGCATTCATGTCTCCACACTCAGGTTAGTCTAATGAAGCATTATCCCAGAATCATTTTATCTACTAAATGTATTATCTACTTTTGCAGTTTCGTGTCTGCAAAAACGTGTTGACAATTCACATTGTAACATTGTGTTACTTTATGTTGTTGTGGCAGCAACAAGGTGCACAAATTCAGTGCCCTTGCTGTATTTATGTTCATTTGTGAGTCACTGGTGTTTTTTTTTTTTAACACTTTCATGACAAAAATTATAAGTCTGAGTGATTTTCTTTTTTTATTTGATGCCATCTATCAATATAATTCTGCCTTTAAACAGTCAAAAATGTTCACATGGAAATCCACGAGCCACTCGTCTAACTTCTTGTTAAATGCTCTTCTGTAAAATTCATGCGTACCGTCAGCCATCTGTGCATCTGGCTGTGAACTCACAGGAAATGAGTGTGTGTGCATGTGTGTGTGTCTGTGTGTGTGTGTGTTTGTGTGTGTGTGTGCACTGTCGGTCTGTTATGTGAAACTGGCCCTCCACCAGTGTAACAACAGCTACAACCAGCTCTGTGGTTTCCATTCAGAATGTATCACACCTGCCTATCATGGCAGCCTTCATACTATCTCTAACTGTTTGGGTGCACTGTGATGTCATTAAGTACTGATCACTGATGTTTTTGGCATTATGTTTTTGCTAAGATTTGACACTGATTGTTAGTTAGCATTGCGTTCACAATGGATTCTGCCACATCACCAGTACAATTAAATGTATTATAAATCTTCAGACTTGTAAATAAGCTGCCTGGCGTTTCATAAAGGTTAGAAACTCATTCAAAGGTCAAAGTAAAAGAAGAAGTTCTTTTTTTCTTATCACACTTGTAGCCTGCAACAGTGGGAGGTGATGCTTGTATCACAGAAAATAAATGACAGGAGCAAAACAGGCTTAGATCTCTTTTCACTTCCTGCTCCTTTCTTTCACTGTTTAGGTATCGGCTACTCTGTGTTTTCCCATGGCAACCTAAATCGAGCTCTGGACATGAAAAGCCCTCCTCCTCTGAACGTGGGCACTGAAAACCTGCGGGCAGATGGTGCTAATCAGGCCATGGGGGCCACACGTGCTAACCACAGCTCTGCTGTAAGTGGCTGTTACTATCCAGTGTGATCTAAACAAATAGGTGTCAGTGCATCCAACATGTATTATACTGCTTATAAAAACTAAGGTTCTTAATTCAATGCCAAGATGCATAAATAGTTCCACAAACTTGGACAAGTAGTTTCACAGGTTTTTTTTGACTCATTCACACCTCTCACAATTATAATATTCACACATTTTTTTCGGTGTTTATACACTGATGTCACTGTATCAATACTAACTCAAGAGTTTCAGTGTGGCTGTTTCCCTTTTTCTGATCATCAGAGGGGTCTTTTGTACCAGGGCCTACACAGCAGCAGCTCCATGGTGGCTATGGGTAAGGCAGGGCTGCTGAGTCACAGTTTGGGAGGCTATGGTCTCCCCTCCCCGGGAGCCTCTGGTATGTCCCCTCTGTTCTGAGTAAGAGTGTGAATTTAAAATATATATGACAATTTCAAAGCAATAGCTTGACATTGTCCTAAATAATCATTGTTAGATCAGATGGTTAATGCCACTCTCATGTCTGTATAGTAAAAATGAGCCTACCACAGGTACTCTCTTAGCATAGCTTAGCGTGACAACTGCAAACAAGGGCACCTAACAACTCTAAAACCTCATTACCAGTACACAAAGATTTTCTTATTTGTTTAAACAGCGCAAAAAGGGTCAGGGGTTTGTGCAGGGTTAGGAGCTTATAGAGTTTCAGCTGGTTTCCTGGTGAAATCATGATGACAAAACATTCCAGTTCTTGCTAAATCCAGCCAAGAAATACTTCGACAGATTGCAATAAATAAATAAATGAAGAAGAAGAAGGAAAAAAAAAAAGGCAAAAATTTAATTTTGATAGTTTTTTCACACTGTGTCAAATTAAGCAGCACACCTTTTGACTGTAGCCTCATCTTTTGTGTACAGACATGAGTGGTGAGAAGTAACAATCTTCTTATCTTGCACTCATCAAAAACAAACAAAAAAAAATACTAAGGGTATTTCCCAAAATGTCAAACCAGCCTTACTGTGAAGTGGATCTTTTCTTAAAATGAAGTCACTTTATTAAACTGTATCTTTTAGTTCTTTTTTCTTTTTTCATCTTGTGTTCGATCACCAAATCCATGTCTATTCTTTGTTTGCAGATTACAGCCAGCCTGGTTTTTATCACTCAGTCAGTTTACAGCGAGGAAACCCCTGGCAACCAGCACAGCCGCCTCAGGAGCCTCATGGGCCTCACATAAATCCTGTGTGAGCATATCATAATTTTAGATGTAATACAGTAAACTCACTGTGTGGATAAAATAGACAATTCATGACTTATAGACTTCACATGTACAGTCTATCTATCTATCTATCTATCTATCTATCTATCTATCTATCTATCTATCTATCTATCTATCTATCTATCTACACTGCATAATAAGGAGAATAGAAAAGAGAAAATGAAAAATAAAAATAAACTGCATTTGAAATTTTTAAATGGAAGATAATTATAACATAATTTGATACAAATTAAATGTGGAAAACGTATTAAAATTTTTAATATATTAAAATTTTTCTTGAAACATTCACATTTTTTGAACATCTTCAAGTTTTCTTCAAGCCGTTTCAGGGGTGGCCAACTCCAGGCCTCGAGAGCCGGTGTCCTGCAGGTTTTTGATGTGTCCCTGATCCAACACACCTGAATCACATATAGAAGTCATTAGCAGGAATATGGAGAACTTGACTGCATACTGAGGAGGTAATTCAGCCATTTGATTCAGGTGTGTTGGATCAGGGACACATCCAAAACCTGCAGGACACCGGCTCTCGAGGCCTGGAGTTGGCCACCCTTGCATTAGCTGTACCTGCAGTGAAGTGATGACTGTGCGTTTGAACCCATATTTATTTTATCCACCCTCTTGTCGTTTTCAGAGGGTCCAGCGGGGGGTGCTCTTTCCCCTCTCAGTCTTGCACGCCAACCTCTCCACATCTGCCATCCCTCAACCTCAACATCAAATCGGAGCGTAGCTCTCCTGAGCACATGTCCTCACCTACCTCCCCTCCTCTGCACCACCTTAGGCAGCATTCTCCAATGAGCAACCCTGATTCGGCTCGCCATACCCCTTCAGAAACCCATCCGGCCAATGGCACGAAGGAGTTTGCCAAAGTCGGCTACCCGCAAGACCAAGAGGAAGGAGGGCAGTCGCTCAGGCAGTTAGAGATGAGTGACGGCTGGCAAAGATAGCCACCTGCTCCACTCTGCCAGCCCCACTCAGTCAACACCTGTCTTCAAACAAAACCAGAAAGAGTCGACCTATGCCTCTCACTGTCTCCTCACACAGAGCTGGTCTCTCCTGGGCAGCGGAGAATTCTTCTCTGCATCACTTGCTTGATCCCATGAGGAGACAGACATATACAGACTTTTGCTTTTGGTTTGGTTAGGTTTAGTTTTCTGTGTGTAGCTAATGTGAATCAAAAAAGTACAATTTGGAAATGTGATTGTTTTGCTGGGACTTTGTTGATGTTGGCTACAGCAGCAGAGTGGGACCAACTGAACTTCTCTGAAGTGCATGTACTGTCAGTCTTGGATGTGGAGAAATGCCTTCATAATGGAATTTTAATGAGAGAAATGTGAAAGTCTCTGTCTATATTTTCTTTAAAAACACATTGTAAAATTCAGCTGACAGAAGGCTTCTGCTGTCTGAATTATTTGTTTGTCCAGACAGTGTTTTATTGCTGTTGCTTTACAAAGCATCCTTTGTAGAGAAGCAAAGAAAAAGGAAGTTTTGCTCTAAAAATATCCCAACTTAAATCAGGCTGCTGTAGCCTCAGATTATCTTCCTGTATTTTATGGCTTTTAGATCTTAGCCCCCATCTCTTACATAGGAATCACAATAAGAGAGGCTATTTTCAAGACCTGTGTGGGCTGGGGGAACGGTTTGCTGCAGTATTGCCTAAAAGGATTTTTTTTTTTTTTTTTTTAATATGTGAGCCCATCCTTTTAAGATCCCAGGCACCGGTCTGTGTCAGAGATTAGGTTAGGCTCATTTCTTTGGGATGTAAAAATAGTTTCTTTTTCAGGTTTGTTTGTTTGTTTTTTAATCTTTAGTATTATTATAGTTTAATTGTTTTATTTTTTTTCAGCAACACTCACAGCAGTCTACTAAGACCAAAGTGTTTAATTATTGTCCCTACGCATTGCACACAAATACTGCGACAGCCAAAGAAGTATGTATTTGTTTTTATCTGGTCAATTTTTTATTAAAAAAAACAAACAATTATTTACTTACTCTTTTTGAAGGGCTTCATGTAGTAAGTGTTTAGCTATTGTTGAGTTTATGATGTTTAGACGCTTATGGCACGCGGTATACTAGATGAGTCTAAATACTCATTTATTCATTTGTTTATTATCTGGTTTTCACTTATGTGTCAATTTGCTTTTTAAGCTTGTGCGCTGGATACCTTTATGTCTTTCAGTGTTCCGCTTTCAGCTTCTGATCTTCAAATGACAAAAGGCAGTAAAAAAAAAAAAAATTTTTAAATAGCTGGTCATTTTTACTCACTGTCCACAAGGGGTCGTCTTATTTTCCATTGACAAGCTGGCTGGAATTGGTTGAAGTGCAGAGCAGTGAAGACCAGCCTTAACTGGTAATTCATATGATATGATATACGGTTGCAGCTGTAACAACTGAAAATTCCCTCTGGGATCAATAAAGTATTTCTGATTAATTTTCTAATGAATGGTTAATCCATCCTTCCATTTTCTTCCATGTATCCTTTGCAGGGTCGTGGGGAGGCTGGAGCCTATCCTAGCTACCATAGGGCGAGGGTGCACCCTAGACAGGTCGCCAGCTTGTCACAGGGTCCCCTGAATGGTTAATCAATTAATCAAATTAAACTCTTTAGAGATTCAATAATCCAGCTGGCGGGGGTCTTCAAATTCAAGCTCTAGATTTAACTCTCTTTTCATTTTTCGTGCGTTTTTGTGGATTAATATCAGCATGAAAAACAAAGTTGTCAGTATTCTGATGTTTTGGTTGATTTTTTTTTTATGTTTGTTGAATGCTTCACTAACAAAACTGAGGTTTTTTTTTTCCTTTTTGACATTTGTTGTGATTCCTTTTAAATAAAAACTGTTTACTTTGTATGTTTGCCCCAGTCTGATTTTTTTTTAATAGGAAAGGACATTTGTTTATCATCTTTCTTGAGAGAGAAAATGTGATTCATTTATTCATTTCCCTCTGTTTTTATGTACATTCATTCTGAAAGCTGATAAAATGCCCTCCACTGTGTAGCCTTCATGTGTCCATTTATTTCGTCTTATTCACCTACGTTCCATCTTTTGAACACGCACACACTCCCTCATTATCATGTCAGTACCCTGTCAGGCAACTCACCACGCAGCCACCAAATGAGAGGAACGAGAATGGACCACTTAAAAGCCTGGAAACCTTTATGTCTTCAAAAAGAGGAAAAAAAGAACACAAATAGGTTCATTTCCGCAGCTGCTTGTCTCATAGTAACCATGGCAGAATGTTTTTCTATGCTACCGTTATGGAGCATTTGCTTTCCTTTCCGTTTCTACTAATAGCCAAGGGGGGGGGGGGGGGGGGGGGGGTGCGCACGCACACACACACACACACACACACACACACACACACACACAGTATTGAGCACTGGTCCATCCTGTCATCTCTCCTCCCTAAATAAAAAGATACTTTCACTGGGGTCATGTCTGGTCTGCTCCCATGAGACCAGGCTGCACTGGGCCTAGTCTGTAGGGCATGTCTGAGTCCTGTGCGCGCACACACACACACACACACACACACACATATACTCTTTAGCCTCTACATCAACCACAGTCACCCACTGGTGCCTCACTCAGCCTGTTGCGGCCCACAGAGCAGACTGAAGGGGCCCGAGGCCTCCAGCACAGATGATTAAAGTAATGTGATTGTATACGTATGTCACTCCTGTCACCTTTCAGTACATGAGGCTGGGCCCACCACAGAGGAGGAGGATGAGCTTACACAGATTTCTGGTAACTGATGTGCTCTCAAATTTGTTTACCTCTGAGTCACTTTGTGATTGTTAATGTCCTCCAGTAGAGCACATAAAAAGACAGTGAGGTGAGTTGCGCGTCGCTCCTTTTACTGGAAAATGCTCCTAAGTTTTGACTGGAGGTAGAATTTAAATGATGACAATAAATCATCAGCTTTCAACCAAGGAGCTACTTGTATCATTCTGGCAAAAACTTTGTGATAATTGACTGCCATGAGATTTTGAATATTGTGTTAATGCCACAAAGTACATGTGAATAATTTAAACAGTACTTTCAAATAGAAATTATAAAAGCAGCCCACGCCATAAAATATGTACAGAAACTGGATTATGTTGAGTTGCTTCAGCCAAGTTGATCCACCACAAACATTTCTTCCCAGACTCTAGAGGGGCATCAGGGTCATAATAATTAGAGGTGATTAAAAAAAGATCTTCTCAGGAAGGTTGGGGTCAGAGATCAGCACCCTGCACAGCAACTAGACACCCCATTGTCATGCATGTCTTTTGTCAATTGAAGCACCAGTCCTTCACAAGGAAATGCTTTATCTGTGACGTCTTCCATGCTCCACAGTGGAAGGCAAAATTAAGTGAGACAGTCAAGATGATGTGAAAATAGTACATTATTTTATTAGAGCCACGCACAAAAAAAAAAGCATTCAGGTTACAGCTGAAGTTTTGCACACCATGCATTCAGAAAATCTCCTAAAGGAACATTTTCATATGAACTTCACAGTATAATGATATCAGAGCATTCAAATACACTAGCTAAAGAAAACACACTGATCAAAACCATCCACAAACAGAATGAAAAAAATTGTACAGAATCACAGAATCTGTATCAATGTATCATAAATACAATAAATAAAATACACTGATGAAGACAGATTCAACGAAGGCTTTGATTAGTCCAACATACACTCGGCTGATTGGCAGTAAAAACAACAAACTACAAACTTAAGTAGGTAATTATTAAGACGCTGCACCTAAACATGTTGTTCATGGGTAGTGTTTAAAAATAAGGGGTAAAACAGAAATGTATCTGCGGTGTTCACTATAGCATTTCAATGTGTTCTAAATACATATGATCAGGGAGGAAGGAGATTTCAAAACACACACAAAAATCCCTGAGCTCCCAGGCACTTCAGGATAAAAAGCAACAGCTCTTCAGTGTTTGGCTTTCATTGCTTTGTACTTCTACTGAGCAATGACAATAAAACTGAATCTATCCATTTCAGACACTAATACACAGCCATACTGTATTATAGTCAGTAGGCTGGATCTGAGCACTACTTCCGTACAGAAAAACAAGAAGCAGAAAAAGACAAAAACAAAACTAACAAAAACAACATGTAGCACTCTTGAATCGGTACTTTAAGGGCTGCAAAGAGACCCTCAAAAAATATATCTTATTACTCAGGTATGAAGTACTCATACCTGTCCTGATTCCATCAAATATCAGAAGTGCAGCATTTAACAGTGTTCTATTGGAAACAAATCAGTTAACACTGGCATAGATACACAGATGTGAAAAGTTGCAGAAAAATGTTCTGCTAAAGTAGCGATAAGATAACACTGGGGTCTGTACCACAAAGAGCGGTCGATGGGCGATCCAGCAGCCTTTGGGATTAACTCTGGTTTTCTGCCATCACAAAGCTGGTTCAGTTTTAGCCTCAGTAAATCACAGTGGTCACCGACACTGCAGGATTAACCTGCTTCAACCTTAAAAAGTCTTTCTATTAAAAAAACTGGAGCCAGTATTTCTTCAGAATCTTTAGCATTTAAAACAAGACTTAAAAAAAAAAAAAAAAAAAGAGTTTCCCTGTTTCACACCATCCTCCAGGATATGGCAATTATTGCTGCATGTTAAGTGAGCATACTGTTGCAGGCACTATTTATCAGCAATTAAAGTAATAAAGTCTCAACTAAGTAAATGTACTATTTTGGTCATATAAACTGCAGCCAGGATTTGTTTTTCTTCTACGTTTGCCTTTACTGTTACAAGCATGAGGAAACGTGCTTGGTCATGAATCAATCATAACACTTTCCACACAGACAAAAAAAAGCAAATTATATCTTTATTTCAGTTTAGGAATAATATTGCAGATCTTTTTTAAAAAAAAAAAAAAAAAAAAGGCCTGCAATATGATTCCTAATTAGAGCCCTACTCTGAAAAGGAGGTAATTCCTGCAGAATTCCAGCTTTTACTAAAGTATCACCCTGATTACTTTGCTGTTGAATGTGAACAATGCCAGGTAAATAGCCAAATAAATCCACAGTAATGTAAACCTGGAAAAAAATATCAAATGCATCCTTAATTTTTGCAGATAAAGAGGTATGGCTTGGCAGCAACGTGAACCAGGTCAGTGAGGGGTGGTTATTATTACCAGATCATCATAATACTACAAAAGGGTATATTTTAAACATCCAAAAAGACTTCACTGTTGTCGCTTCTAAGGCAAATAGTAAAAAATGGCCTTAAGTTTAACTTCATATTTTTTGCTTGGTTGTACAATACCTGCAGTAGCTCTATGTCCCACCAGTGGGGCCTGCCCCACAGTTTGGCAGCTATTTTTGCTTCAGTCACTCAAAGTGTGCAGATAAGCTGCACTACAACAGTTAGTCACAGAGGAAAGTGAGTCTGTAATAGTACCTTTACTGGCATATTTTTAATACCCCCCCCCCCCAAATTTTGAATTATCACAGCTATCATTAGTATCAGTATATTGTGCCACCCTAACATGAACATGAAGGTGCTTGAAGCAGTAAGCCTAGATTTAACTGAGCTGGCACACAATTGGTTTTGTGATACATGTTAATTAAGGTTTGCCTGCCAAAGGCTCAAAGAAAGACTAAACTGAACTTGCTTTGTGATGCAGACCCCAGCTCTTTCTGTATATTTGTGTGTTACTGATGCCAGAGTCCTGCAGGTCTCAAAAGGTTACAAGGACAACAAGGTAGTAAATATTGCAACAGACAGTATCCAACCTGAAAAATGGTGCAATCAATCTGTAGTTGTATTCTAATGAAATGTCCCCTCGGCTGTCTGCAGATATCTTGTGCAATAGCATAACTTTAGCTGATCGCTGGAGTTGCACTGCATGCACAGAAGCATGTTACTGCATTTTCCTCAGTTAGTTTTGCATAAGGTACTGATGGAAGTAGATGCCAAACAGAGAGCTTATGACCTGGCAGGCAGCCACCCACCAGGTGAGAAAGGCGAATAACCCTCTGTAGAAAAGCGGAGTGAGGACAGATCGTAGCGCTGCGAAGGTCTCTGACAGTCGAGCCACTGTGGCTTGGATGTCTTCCTCCATGTCCTCCATCCCTTCATCGTCTTCATCTAGACCTCCAGGCAGGACGGGGGCAGCTGTGGGCATCACGATTGCCGGTGTCACCCCGGGGATATCCTGGGCACCTGTACTCCAGGAGAAGTCCCCTGCAACAAACAAGTGGCTGATATGTTTCACTGACATTAAAACTTTTTAATACGCTCATACATATCTGCTTCTGGGTGCAACAGATAACAACCAGAATACTCCCATTATCAAAATTCTCATCCCTTGAATATAGATTCTGCATTTGTGTACAAATATACTTTAACTGAGATTACTGCACAGGTATTCACTGTGTGAAATCAGTTAAAAGTACTTGAGGAGGATTTGTCTTCAGATATTTGAAGGGATATGAAATTATCTTTTAAGTAACAGCCAGCCGTTGGTTTGCTGTTCCTGACTAGAAACAACTGAATCTGTGCACAAGTCCACGCAACAGTAGTACACAGATTAACTTGTACATTTCAGAGTTGGATTATAGTAACAGTCTTTTTTTGGATATGGGTTTTGGTTGGCAAAATTCTGATTTACTACACTCTGACACAAACTAATCCCTAATTAAACCTCCTTTCTAGCCTCATAATAAACAAGATAAAAGGTGAAAACAGAGATAATATTACCAGCTTCCCATTTATAGCCAGCACAGTCACTTTCTCCACTTAAAATAACAAGTGACATATCAGCTAATAGCCAAAGACTGTCTATAATTGCAAAGATGCTTCACTCTATAGCATCATTCCAGGACTGCCAGTGTTTTTGCAGTTAATTCCAAGAGAAATCCATGGCAATGGTAGCTGAACTTTTTATGCATCAAAAAATCATATCAGAGTATTTATGGTTACAAATAATCCCCTTCATATGGCACTGACACTCCTGGGAATATTCTCTGAGGTTTAGGCGAGGGAGCTGCCTGGATAGAACTTCAGGATGCAGCACACATGGTATCCACATGGCCTAAGGAGCTGTCAGTCTAGGAACTGGCTAATGTCTGATCTGACTGATTTCCAGAGACATTCTGGCCTGCAGTGCTTTTTTGAGAGTCTACATTTGGATAGTTGACTGTGATTTTCTCCTTCAAATGCCATGAGGTCCTGATGACAATGAGTGTTTTAACTTACCAAGTGCCTTAAGGGATAGCGTTGAGAAGAGGATGAGAAGAACTGGAATCAGATATTGAAGGCTAACTACTGTCAGGTAGCAAAACACACGTGTAACCTGGAAAACAGGAGCGCATAAACTTTACTTTGCACGGGCAGTTATTGATTAAATGCTTTAAAAAAAGTTCAAAACTTTCTGTTTAGCTGTTTAGAAGTCAAAAGTATGTAAAACTGTCTGACCTTTCGCTGGATGTCAATGGTAGCAATACGTCCTGCCTCCTTCTTCATCTGCTCCACCCATTTTTGAGCCAGGTTGAGGTAGGCCTGGAGGTGGTAATGGGTCAGTCCCAGCCGCAGAACACACAACACCACGATGATCCAAAGGCGCATGCTGTCAAATACTTCACTGGAGACTCTGCAAAGAATGAAATTATCAGAAACTAGCTGCGTGTCCACTGGGCACTGCCTGATAATACCTTCTATTTCCTGATTCTGGAGTAGAATTAAGGCTTCTCACAGTGGATCAGTTGAGCACAAATGAACACTCACAAAGTAACAGAGGTCTTTCCCATAGGTGCATTGGCCAGGAAGTCTCTCGCAATGGGTTTCACCCATAGAACCAACACAATGACTGGAGACAGGAAACTCATGTGCAGCAGAATCCTGTTAGGAAACATAAGGGACACCACTGAATAAGCAGAGCACAGCTAATATGTAGCAATAAGACATGAACATATAACAATTCTTACTGGATGAGTGGGCGGTCTGAGTTCATCTGTACCGCATCTAGGTGAGTTTGAGCCAGCCGCAGTCCAGGGAAGGCCATGAGAGCTCCAATGTAGGCACAGACAGCAGCCAGACCAAGCTTCACCGTCAGCTTAGTCACTGGGATTCTGAGATTAATGCAATCACAGCAACAGTAAATGACACCAATATTTAAGCAGGGCTTCTTGGCAGCACAGACATCAGTCAAATACAGTCTGACTCATGACTGTGCCAAATCACAGAGGATTCAATGCATGTAAGCATTTAATATCAATCTATTTTAAAACATGTTCTTCCCTTAAAGACAACAGGTCAGTATTTTATTTTTTTTTCATGGAGTGATACGTACGACCAGTCAGCGTAGCCCTGCTGTTTGACAAAGATTTCCAAGTTGTCAAATAGGCTGGAAAAACCTGGCTCTAGGCCAAACTCCAGATAGTCCTCTCTGACCACCAACACTAACATAGCCACAAGCAGACAAAGAAAGCCAAAGGCAAGGCACACTGAGCGCTCACCCCCCTCCTCAGAGCGGAAATAGTGGCTCATTAGGGTGTGAAGGGTCTTTCTGAGGGTCAAGTGTTAAAGGAAAGCAAGTGAGAGGTAAAAATGGCTACACATACTTTACCTTTGGTTGAACATTGATAAGAAATACTTTATCCCATATTTAGGAAGTTATTTAATGTTTTTATATTAGTTTATTTACTGATATATTTTCACTAGTTGTGTCTGTACTGCTAATTAAGAGTGAATAATGCAATAATAATGTTAGCTTAGTAAGACCATTCAGTACTGTAGATGCTTATTGACCCATCTTCAGTGACATTATCACTTCTGCCAAGGTTAAATGATTAGTTCAGTTACTCCAACAGTTATAAATGGGTGGACAGTTGAGGATCTGGATCCAGGAATTTGTTGAAGATTTCTTATCTTTGTGAGATAGGAAAAACTGAACATATACATACAGTGCCCACCATAATGTTTGAGACAAAAGGCAAAATTTTGTATTTTTGCCTCTGTACACAACCACAGTGGGTTGTAAATCAAACAATCAACATGTGATTTCAGTGCAGCCGTTTAGCATTAATTCAAGGGATTTTTTCAAAAATCCAGCATGAAGAGTTACAGCCATTTTTTATAAACAGTCCCCCATTTTCAGAGGTTCCAAATTAATGTGACAATCTAATATAATTGTAAATATAAACACTGTTTTTCTAATACCTGGATTAAAATAAAAAACAATTCATGTTTGCCTTAAATCTAGAACCCATGGACATCACCAAATGCTGGGCTTCCTCCATTGAGTTGCTCCGTTCGAGCTTTACTGCAGCCACTTTCAGCTGCTGCCTCTTTATGGGTCTTTCTCCATTCAGTTTTGTATTTAATAACAGACAAGCATTGTCTGTTGGGTTGAGATGAGGGAACTAACTTGGCCATTGAAGAATATTCCATTTCTTAACCTTGAGAAACTCTTGGGTTGCTTCTGCAGTTTGCTTTGCATCATTATCCATTTGCGCTATGAAGTTCTGTCTGATCAGCGTTGCAGCATTTGGCTGAATCGGAGCAGAGAGTACAGCCCCGTACACTTCACAATTCATCCTGCTGCTTCTATCAGCAGCCACATCATCAATAAACACTAGTGACCCGGCTCTACAGACAGCTATATATACCCATGGCATAACACTGCCTCCACGTTTGACAGATAATGTGGTATGCTTTGGATCTTCCCATCATTCAGGTACAAGTTAAACTTCATCACTTCATCATAAACTTTCATCAAAAGCTTTTCCGTTTTGCATTTTTCACAAAACTATGCAGGCTCTTTTAGATGTTTTCAGACAAAGTCTAATCTGACCTTCCTGGTCTTGAGTGTAATAAGTAGTCTGCACCTTGTTGTAAATCCTCTGTATTTCCATTCATGAAGGCTGTTCTTTACTACAGACTTTGACAGTGATACGCCTGCCTCCTCACCAGTGTTCTTGACTTGATTAGATGTTGTGAAGTTTTTTACTTCTGCCATCATGCACTTTAGCTGTCTTTCAGCCCTTTTGGTGTTGCTGAGCTGGTTATTCTTTCTAAAAATCCACCAGACTGATTTGTTGATTTGGCTGTCTCTCTAAAATGTTTATCACTTACACGAACATCTCTTTGGGCCTCATATTCAAAATTACTTCAAAATTACAGTGAATGCTATGAAATACAAATTCAGCACTCACTCTGCATCAACTTCAAATACTATGTCTGCTTCACGATGGAACAGGACTCAGCTGACCATGAAACTGCTTGTCAGTCAACGGTCCCATTAATTTTGAACCTCTGAAAATGGGGCTGTGTATAAAAATGTCAGTAATTCTTAAACAGTTTGTGCAAAGTTTTTGCACTTCAATCATATATTTATTGATTGGGATAAAGACATTGTGTCTTTGTTTCAAACATTATGGAGGACACTTTATCTTCACAAATGCACATTAAACCGAAATGATAATTTTTTAAAAAGGCACCATCTAAAGAAAGGAAATTTAAATAAGTATTAATCTTTTATGTTAACCATATGTTCAACCAAATTTTAGTACTTAACTTTGCATAGTATTAAGATGTAATATGTAGCCTGCGTGTGACTAATGTTGACTGTGTTTTCACCTCAAATAGAAAGGTTGAATGCATCAGAGTTGAGACACAGTGGTCTCATTCCAACCCCCCCTTCCAACCTTTGTTACTGTAGTACCAGATAAGAAACCTCCTGTTGTATTCAGTTAACCCCCTAAACGTGTGTTAGTATCAGATAAGAAACTTGCTGCTATGTTTAGTTAATCTTTCTAGGTGGAATAGTTACAGACTGTATAAAGGGGGTTCAGAGGAACAGGTCAGTAAGCAGTTCATTCATGTAACACTTATAGTGACTGTTTGTAGTTGCTCCAGCTTGCAAACTTATTAAAACCATATTGCTCCAGATTGTTTCTCTTGGTCAATTATTAAGACTGTCTAAAGGAATATTTTCCTAACAGATATCCTTCTGGCTCTAAAGAGTTAATTCATGCATAGTGTAGAAGTCTCACATTGCTCTTGTTTTACAGTTGAAGGATACAGACAGAAGAGAACAGTCAGGACACACCAGATGACTCCAATATTAATCTCTTTGCTGGCATCTACCACACTGTAGTAACACTCAGTGAACAGGAAGACACCCGTTGCATAGACTGCAAAATCTATAAGCCACTGGTACTCCAGGAAAAAGCGCAACACTGAAACAAGAAAAACACACCTGTTAAATGAAAAGTTTTTATTTCACAGAAAATTTCCATGCAGTCTACTATGCCGCATTGATTGCTGAGACTCAGCAGTCAACAGCTGGACTTCAAATAATGTTTGTTCTTGCAAAACATTACAGTGATGCGGATGAAGAAGTATTTGTTTTACCGAGAGCGTCAATGACGTTGACTGGTGTTTTCTCCAGGTGAAGGTCGATGTCTTTGGGCACAGTGAGCGGCTTATTCTCCCCATTCTGTCTCCTATAAACAAAAAAAAAAAAAAAATGATGCAAGGTTTGCATGAAAAAACACAGACATCAGTTATAGATCGCAATCACACTATAATACTGTCTTAGTGTGGTGACTCTAGCATTGGACACACGTGGCATAACTTTGTAACGTCATGCTTCAAAGGTGCATGTCCCCACCTGTCTCTCCTGCTTTGTTTGGGCATCTGCTTTCCTGCCAGGGCACACAGCTCTCCCTCTGAAGGGTGTTTGAATCGGAACAAACTGGAAGAAACAACAAGCACATATATATAAGCAGTTCATAGCGCCCTGCGCAATTAACGGAAAAAACTGATTGTGCGACTAACAATACCTGCCGTTACAGAGGAGCCAGCGTGCAAATGAGCAATGTGGAGCCATCCTCTGCATAATGCTGGCGGCCAGTAAGCTGACCACCAGCTGAACTCCCATCAGCGCCTGTCAGATGAAAGACATGCATGCCAAACTCTGAATCCCCATGAGAGCATACTGTAATTTAGTAGATAATAATCCAGACAGCAGGATTGCCTTGTCTACAACTGTGTCGACTCCGCAGCAAAGACACAGCAGAGTTTTAAGAGCAACAAAGCTCGTTGCATCACGGTTTGTTTACATATCACAGCCTGCGAAAAAAGCTAAGTCACGTAGTACGTTAAAGAGCTAATAGCAGGAAGATGTTCAGTTCAACAGCATTAAACACAGGATACGCTGGAAGCCGTTACAAAATGAATGAAATTGAGCAAACGAGTACCGTGCTAAATTTATCTGGCACTCCACCACCTGTCAGTGCCGCTGCAAGCAGCTGGTTAGCATTAGCAAACTAGCTCTAACGGTCCCCCGAACCACTAAAAAGAGCTCGTTAACGAGCCACTCAGCACTATGTGAAGCTTTTATAGAAGGGTGTAAATAAAGTTACCATCTCTTCCTCCAAGCGGCGTGGTTAAAACCAAAGCAGATGCAGAAGCTTTGTCATATGCAGGGAAGTCTTTCACATCTGAACTGAACCTGCTGACATGCGGAGCTGCTGAATGTCCCGGATGTACTCGTGTCGTACCGTGTCGTAACAGGATACCTTCAGGTCCCCCGGGAAAGCAGCCGATATTCAAATACATTCGCCTGAGCATAAGATCTCACTCTGGAGGTAAAGATGTACTGTACACTGATTAACTTTCAAAGTATACGAACTATTGCTTTCGTAACCATACAGTCAAATTGCTAGTTTATAAAGATTTTCCTCTTAAGCATTACTGAGCCTGAGCCTATTGTAGTCAAGTATATTCTCAGGCTAGGTTCTCATTTTTTTTAGCCTACTATATAATAGTATATATTTAGTACTGAGAAAGAACAACAGTATACATAGATTTAAAAAAAAAAGTTTCTATTACTCCTACTCCTACAACTAATTTTTTAACCTCTTTAACATATTTTCAGCTGTAAATATTAAAATATGGCTCTTTTGGCTCTTGTTGTTGTAATGTACCACTTTGAGCAGGGTATTTGACTTTCGAAACTTTATTGAAATCAAAATAGCGCAATAGCCACACTCAATCACATCAGTATTTCCAATTTTAATGAAGGCATCAGAGCAAAAAACACTTATATTGGCTCTTAGCCCCTGACAGTCTGATTAAAATACAATACTTTACCCTCAGTTTGAACGTACAAAAAAATGTTGTGCATAAGCCTTTTAATTACGACAAAATTATTTTTTTAAAATGACAAGCAATAAGGAAACCTGTAAAGAGGTTTTAATTTTCCAGCATGCTTTTATTTCTCATCTCTAATTAAAATGTAAAATTGTACCCTTCTTAGTTCCTTGTTATTCCTCAGTGCCCCTTAATGCATCTGTGTGATCCTCCAAATGATAATCTCCGGGTTTCATGCTTCCACCATCGGGCATCTTAGCATTTCAGTGGATGGAAACAAACATTATGCAGATTGTGAAGCTTAAAGTCTCAGATATGCTCCTCTTACTCTCTGCTTTGGTATTAAAACACCAAACACTAGGGAATGGTAAAGAAGAAGAGAGCACACTTTTTGATGTTATCACGTATTAACATATTATTTTCCCATTTTGAGGGGTAAAAGAAACTTCATGATAACCACACAGTTATCTTCACACCTGAAGACAAAGTGTATGGTTTTGTAATTTGGCAATGTATTAACATGATCTCTAGGCATCAGAATACAGTAAACCATTAGCTGTTTGGGGACTGCTGCAGTATGGTTCTCTGTGCACTAATGCATCCTTCATGTGTGGTATACTTTATCACTGAAGGTCCAAATCATTGTGTATGTGCACACACACACACACACACACACACATGGCCTGAACATGCATTATAATTTCAGCTCATCCCTTCCAAAGCCTCCAACAGTGCAAAGTATTTCCAGCAGCATGACTTCTAAAGATCTTTTTCCAAGATCCATTCACAGCATTCAAATCTGTGTTTAGCATGTGTGTCCATGTTATTTGGGTGGTCTTCTGAAGCTGATTGAATTCCCACTTTCTGCTAATTGGTGGCAGCCCTTCTGCTGAAGATGTGCCTGATCCTTCGTCATGTGAATTTGGGTGCGAGAGCATGATGTTTCAATGGGAGCTGCGAATTTGATCAAATGGAGCTTTGAGCGGTAAAGCAACAGCATCTCTCGTGGGCTTGTATGCACCGTCGGGCAAGCATCTGCAAACATGAATCAAATGAAATTAGTGGTTCAGCTCAATATCAAACTCTATGTGGGTGACTGGTGTTTATGATGCACCTCCAGCCTACACCTTCAGGCACTTAGTTGGTGAGATTAATGAGAGTTTTAATTAGAATTTCACTTTTGCATATCAGCTTTTAAGACATAGAGGTATTTGTTAAGTCATTTCTCACTGCTGCTGAGTTATAAAATACACACTGAGTAATTTCTGGCTTTTTGCATGTGGATAGTACAACATTTATAGATCATCCTGACATCAAGCGAACTTGTACTTTTCTAATGCCTGCATCTGCAATGATCGTAAACAAAAGGAAACAGAAATTACTTAAATATTTTGTATATTTGTCCAGACATTAAAATGTCAGTCTCACCAAGAGGCGAAATGTCTCTGTCTGGGTGGAAAGCACGTCCATCATTATCATCTTTGACACAAATGCAAATCCCTCTTCCTGTGTTAGCCATCTGTGGTTGAAGTGCTGGGGCAGAAATTACTGAGGAAAATGGACACAAATAAAATGCAAATTCACCACAGACTACAAGTGGCTCCCCTCCCTCTGCTCAGCTCGGGGGGCCTCTTGGTTCCCACACCACTTCCCCGTATTTCTCTCAGGGCGCTGCTGGGATACCAGCGGCTGCTTCTGAGCCTGCAACAGGGACGCAGCCCTCCCATTGGCTTGTCTTTGTTCACCCTCATGCATGACATTCATCACCTGATTTGAATATATGCAAATATTGCAATGGTGCCCCGTCAAAGGAAACACTCCCCCCACCATCTCTCTCGTCTCCCTTCATTTTCCCCGCTCTTTTCCTTTTTGTCTCTTTCCTAACTGCTGCCTCCTCTGCTGTGTGGGAACCAGTTACAGAGGGCCAGAACTGCTTTGTCACAGGGATTTATTTAAAAGAGTAGTGAGACTCATGATTGTTAATTACCAGACACATGTATCACGAGGATGTTTACAGGAAAGATGGCACTGCATCTGTAAAGGTGATTCACTGCTGAAACATTGTCTTTTTAAAAAAATCTGATCCCATATCAGTTCCTACACTGTGCATAAACCAAACACTATCATAGGTTGCAAATGTGGTACTCAGATTATTTTTTCCCTTCAGGATAATCAAATAGCATTTGTTTATCATGTGCACTGGTGATTAATTTACATTAATAATGAAAAACTACATTTTTTTTTTTTTGAGTCAGCCCTGCAGACTCGAGCTAATTTGTCTTGTTGCAACAGGAAAAGCAGAGATGTTGCATTCAAAATGTCTCTGTTCTTGAATGCAGTAGTGAGCCAACCATCATGCACCAGATCAGGACCAGATCATTATTATCATCATGCAAACCTGTGCTTTCCTCTCCTGCTGTTATTTAGAAAGCACGTCTTCTGTGAAGGAGGCTGACTGGAAAAATCTAACAGAGATTACTTACCAAAAAGCTGCTCTTTATAAAAGCTTATATTATGATAAAAACAATGTTGTCCCACACCTGTTGTGTCTCACCTACAAACGAAGCCTTTAAGATGCGCAGTGGCCTTACTTCTGCATGTTCACTGACCTATCATGGCCATCTGTTTTCAGATTCAGAGACAAACACGGGAGAACTGGCTCAGCCTGATTCTGCTGTGATGCGTTAAGCTCTTACTCCGGCTTCTCCTCACACGGTTTCTGGATTTGGGCGACATGAATGATTGCACACTTTAGATTGTAATTACGCAAATGTACGACGCTAATTCTGTTCAGCGAGTGCTTGTGTTTCCAGCAGGATCGATGATCCCATGGATCATCCACTCGCCCGCACAGACGAATGATGAACAAGTGAGCACAAAAATAAATAACTAATCTGGCGCTTCAGGGCCTTTTTTTTTTTTTTACACGTCTGTCTTTAACCTCTTTTCACCAAAGGAAAACAAGGTTACACTTAATTAGCCGAAGATAAACCTTGCTCCTGACTCTGAGTTGCAGCTCGTGGTCTCGCGATTTATCTCAGATTCTCAGTTATATAAATTTAATAAATGCAACGTTTACCAAGACTCACCTCATCTTTCTACTCCAGGAAGAGTTTCTCATATTTTGTCAGCCCTATGGGGGACTTTTGACTTTTGGAATGAAAACTCAGATGGTGTGAAACATCATCAGACTTGAAACATCATAAGACTTGAATGAAATGCGTCAGAACATATTTTTCCTTTTGCCAAAAATTAAATAAAACTAGCAGAAAGTGATGTTGGTGAAACTCGTATTTTATTTATTTTTTTAATGTAAGGCGTTTTGTTGCATTCCTAAACTCTCCTAAATTTGCTCTGTGCAGTCACATATTCTGAATGACTGTCGCTGCGCTTGAACTTGACCGACGGAATTGCCTGGGAAAAGAGGCGCGACTTTGGCCCTTTGCTCTCCTCCTTTATGGAGAGGGGGCTGCTCGAACTGATGTCAGCGCTCATTTGCATAAACTCCAGCCTGTTCCCAATTAAACCAGGAAAGCAGCAAGACCGTCCCTCTGTTTCCACATGGTGGAGAATGGACCAGCATCTCCCCCTCAGTCCGAGGATCAAGAACCAGAAGCAGGTGCTGAAATGTAAGTTGAATGGGTTTTTCATTACGCGCAGAATTTGTTTTAGCGATTCGTTTTGAATAAATTTAATCTTTGCACAGTACGTTTAGTCTTTTTTAAATGATCTGATCGCTTCTGTTACATTCATGAAAGTGAGGTTTGTTGATGTTGGAGTGATGAAGTGCACGTGATACCTGAAGTTTCTATCCTGATGTGTTATGAGTGGGTTTTTACGAGTCTCGACGTGATTGATTTTATTAATACAACGAACTGCTGACCCTTTGAAAGATTTAGCATTAGGCCAATTGATCATTTCAGGGCTGCACAGGGCTTTGCGTGGGCATGGCAGCCCAATGCAGGAAGTTCTAATGTCCTTTCCCAGACACTGAAAAGCTGGCCACTAATTCTCAACTGACGGAGAATGCAACTGAGCTATTTGATATTGCAATGCCAAAATTATTATTTATTTATGTTGTTGAAATAATTAAATTTGATATGTGCTGCTATTTCTAAAAAACAAACAAACAAACAATAAACAGTAAAGCATGGATTTCACTATCAGTGACTAATTCTCCCATCACCACAGCAAGTATATATAATTGAGAAAATAACCTTTTATTATAAAATATCTTCAGCTGTATGATGTTACAAAGAATTCTGTTCAGTCCACAACCGAAGGAGTTCAGAGGGTTGAAGTTCTCAGAAGTTGCTTTTTCCAATTGGACAACAATCAAGATGGAAACGTTCGAGCTTTTCAGACTAAACAAAATGTTGCCCAGACATGATGATACCATTCCGAATCTGAACCATTCAAACTGGTGGGATAACTCGCAAAACATGTCTCTTAAACCGCCAGATTTATTATTAATTTAGATTTGACAGTTTTAAACCCTTTGGGAGTATCAAAGCTTTCCACCAACACAAAACAACTTATTACAATTAACTGCAGCTCTTAGGCGCTAATTTGGGGGCATGACAGACTGAAGGACAAATATTGGCTTCCTGTTGGTCTTCATGTGTGACCTTTGACACCGCTGCTTCAGTGTCAGGTCAGGCCTCTTTGAAGAGCGGCCATTACAATTCCCAGAAGTGGCCACTTGAATCGGTCAGTTATTAACAATTGAACCCAACAGAGCTCAGTGTAGTCACGCATGATGACAGCCATACAAACCTGACAGGAATGAATGATTTTAAGGGGAAGTTGGCTGCAGTTTGAATAAGCAGGATTTGAACAAACTTCTCATTAGACTTTACAGTCTGTAAATCCGAGATTTGAGATTTGTGAGAAAAAAATACGTCCCATTTATGAAACTAACAAATTTGTGAGCACCACTAAATGTGTTATGAAAATCCATCCATCCATCCATCCTGTTCAGGGTCGCGGGGGGCTGGAGCCTATCCCAGCTGGGTGTTATCAAAATAATTTTTTTTAAATAAATCAACTTTTTATTCAACCAATAAGTGTATTTAGTATTTTGTAAAGTCTTTGCAAATGTAGATTCATGCAAAATTCAAACAGAAGGAGCTTACATGGGAAACACATGTTGAACTAGACACCATTACTCAGTAGGTAAATTATATTCCATAAACTTTAATTGGTGATATGGCACCATATTGGCTATTTCCCTGACCTGTACAATTTTACTGCCTTTGAAGACGATTTTTTAACTTCTATTTTCTAATGCATTCTCTATTGGACCGTATATTTCTACCGTACAGTCTTCTACCCTAGAATATTCTTAAACTCTGAAAGACAAAAAGAAGCACTTTGTTTGTCTTTTTCTTCAAATTAAACATTCATGCATTTGTGTTGAATTGCTAGACTCACGTCACAAAAACCATTTATTAATTTTTCCATTGTCCAGATATAACAAGTCTGTATTAAAGGGCTAAATAAACGCCACATTATACTAAGAAAATGACCCACGTTTAAAAATAAAATTAATTTTTTCCTTTAGAGTCAAACTTGGCGATATAATGTTAAAAGTCTGAAATAATCCCAGTAAATTTCAGTTTAAAATGTACGTAAATTTGCATTAGTTCAGTATAATCGCCACTAAGGTAAATATTCGGCATCCAGACGTGCATATGCGTGTCATTATTTTGTGTTAATAGAAACGTTCTGCTGCTGCAGACAAAAAACACGAAAATGTGCAACAAGATACAACCGTTCCTCTCCTCTCTCTGTAAAACATAAACGCCCTTTAATATTAGGTAACTGCACATTCTAGATATGATTTTACAGCTTACGGACTTTGAAAACGAAGCTACTGCTGCTTTAAAAGATGACTGCGGGTCATTCTGCTAAAATGATTACGCATTTTCATGCGCCCCTATTTCGGTTTGAAGCCTCTAATTTTCAAAGCATTTTCACTAAGATCACTCACGTTTTTTTCTCCAGTGCTGTAGAGAATCAAACGAATGAAATGCCCTGCAGACAATTCTGCAGCATCATGTAGGCCCATGCATGGATATTATTTAATACAACAATTATTCAACATGGATCTTGATGCCATGAGCAACTAATATTATGCACCTCCATTAGAGTGACACTAATAATCTCCACAATTTTTGTGCATGTCTTCTAATTTGAATACAAATAAACACAAAATATGAGGCCTATCAGTTACACTAGCAGTTACACAGTCACTAAATCTGCAGCGCTGAATAGTTTTGATGCATCCTACAGTTTCTATTTAGCGGCCGTACTCCCATTACATTGTTGTCACGGGGTTATATGCCGTTTTATGCGGTTTGCAACGTGCTGTGGACGTAGGCCGGAGATATTAGGCATGCAGGCCCGAGTTGCAGCTCTGAGTTGTTGCCGTTAGGTGACGCTGTTTAGCTCGAATGCTTTGCAAAGAAGTGTGGATGTGCGGGCCTCATTAAGGGCCACAGTTATGAGATTAGCGATTCACTTTGATTTAATTGACCGTCATTATACACTTATACGTGGCGGACGGGTAAGGAAAATCTTGACACTCTGTTGATATATTTAGAGAACAACAAAGCGACATACGATTTCTCACTGAAATCTTTAACCGTAAGAGCACTCGACGTCCAGAGACAGCCGTGACCCAGGTAAAGTATGAACGCAGGTCTGTAGATTTAAAAAGCAAAACAAAACAAAGCAAAACAACAACAACAACAAAAAAACAACCTCTCGTTTCTGATCCACACTGTGTTGTCTGGATTTCCATAAATAGGAAAATGCAGCTTGAGCTCAGTCTGTAAGTCTGATTTATTTTCATAATAATGCTCTTGCTGCTCTCACGACGTCTGCTAATAATAATAATGATGATGATGATTATGATTAGTTTTCCTTGGCCTGGCTTTCACCAGTTTTACTTTGAATGGTCTACTAAGCTGGTTTTCTCTGGGGTTTTTTTTTCTGCTTTCATATTTCGAACCAACCAAATTATATTTATTATATTTTATTTATTTTGATTTTGGTAAACTCTGACTTTTGAACACTTACATTTACACGCACATAAGATTTAAGGGAAAAAATGTAATTTAGAGGAACAAAAAATGTAAAAATTTCTATTCCTATTAATATGACCATAAGCCAAACACGTGTCCAGATAAATGCAGATGGAATAAAGCAGCATTACAACAGAAATCAGTCTTTTGAACTCGTGAACTAGGCTCTGAATATTAACCCTGTATGCCACGCGCAGTCTATTGGATAACACATTTGGAATAATCTACCCCGTCGGCTGACGTAAGCACGCAAAGAATCACGCTCTTTCCTATGTCTCTTTTTGTACCACTTATCATTGACTCTCCTCTGTATATGCTTCTGCAATGTGAATTTGTTTTTAACACGCGGAATTCGGCATTTTTATCAGCTCTGAGGTCTACATTTGGCACACAAGTGTCCACCGTGCGCTCTGTTACGCTCAGAGAAGAAGACGTCGCACCACGTAAAGCAACGTGACCCACTGGAGCTCTGGGGAAGCATCTCTTTGCGCTGCTAAGGCTGCGGCAACAGCACCACACAACGCTGATGTGTGCTCTTCTTTGATCGTCTCCACGTCTTATAAATCGTTTGCCTTTAACGCGTTAATCCTGTAGTAAGCTTTTAAGCGCACGGAAACTACCGCGTATAAATCGCTAGAGGTTTAGGTTTTATTGTGCTTTATTGCTCGGTCTGGCTCGGTCTTCCCGCATGTAAGATGTTGTCACAGGTGCTTCAGTCAAGCAATGTGTGGAGATCACTGCTCAATCCAGATGATGCCGGTGACACTGCCCAAAAATTATTATTATTATTATTATTTTTTGTTCTGGCCATCGGGACTTCTGTATGTAGATGACCATGAAGAGGCGAGAAGAAAGATGGAGCTAGAAGGGGATGGAGAGTGTGAGAATATTCTTCATGCCACATAAAACCTTTTTGCCATAAAAAAAAATGCTACCATAAAAAGGCTGATGCCGGTAAACCCAAATTTGAAGTCTGCATCTGCATTTGTCTCCAAATTGTTCTCTCTGGTTCCTTCCTCCCCTCCTACTCTTGAGCTCTCTCCAGAAGCCACGGAGACTGCACGTTTTGGCTCACCACGTACATCAAATGCTGGATGCAACTAAAGAAAGAGAGACCCGTCATTCAGCATAACAATGGAGTTCACAATGGTCAACGAAGAATGTTTGAGTTTCTGTACACGTCGTGCACACCGGGCGTTATGTGTGCATGAGAGAGAGAGAGAGAGAGAGGGAGAGGGAGGGGGAGAGAGAGAGAGAGAGAGAGAGAGAGAGAGAGGGAGGGGGAGAGAGAGAGAGAGAGAGAGAGAGAGGGAGGAGGAGGAGACCGGCGACGCAGCAGCACCGCATACTGTCATCCGAGACTGGGGAGGAGAAAGCCGGAGTAGGATGCTGCCAGCAGTATCACCTCGGCCTTGGCTTATGCAGAAGTAATGACAGTGCTAAGAAAAAAAAAAAAAAAAGAAAAAAAAAGCATTTATTTGGGTTTGGATCAACTTATTCTGTAGCTTTACTCTCGATCTGCGAAGGCTTGTTCGTCGATTGGCTTTCTCCTTGGACTTTGGGCTCTTATAGTTTGGTTACACTTGAGAGATGACCGATAGAAACTTGCCTTAAAACACTGAATGGACTTGAACTGGAGATGCGGGATTTACTCTGAGTCTATAACTTGTAAGTATGTTTTTGGTATGATTTATTTAAGGTCAGCTAGTCTTAACCTTGAGACTATGGGGAATGAGGTTGCTTGACTAGCATATTTCAACAGCACCTACAACACAAAGCGATAGTAGTAATAATAATAATAATAATAATAGCATTTATATATGTAGGTAGAAAAGAAATAATATAGTTTTATTATAGGTTATAGGTTACCTAGTTGTTCAAATTAAACTGAAAATTTCACTGTCAGTTATGGTGAGCTCTAAGTGATGAGTGGCAGCCGGTCGTTCCATCTCATATTAGCGGGCCCATCCATTGAGCGCTGATGAGGCGGGCTTAGTGGCCCCAGAGCTGGCGTTTATAAAGCAAACAGTTGTGTGATTGTTAGCAGAGCCTGGGAAAATGTCCCCTTGGCCGGGAGGTGGAGGGACTTGACGCCAGAGCCTCTTGTTAAGAAGACTTGTGTGCTCCCAGACAGCATTGTGATGCTAATGAGCACCAGCACGTTGTTGAACTTGATGTTGACTTTCTTTCTTTCTTTGGGCGATTTTTTTTTCTTTCTTTCTTCGTCTTCTCGCCCCCCCCCCCCCCCCCCCCCCCCCCCGGTCACTTGTTTGTGGGAAAATGTTCTCCGGGGCTACAGTGTGAAATTAATTAATCAGGCCATTGCAGATAAGTATATAGAACTACAAAATTCACGGAAACAACCAATTGTTCCCCTAATTTATTTGGTTATTTATTTTTATTATTATCATTATTTTTATTATACTATATTATATTTTAATTATTTTTTGCAAAATATTTTTCTGCAACACTCAACAAAACACTAATGTGCAGGATTTACACTTTAAGAGACAAGAGACTTGTTGCTATAGGAATACTCATAATACTTAAAGTAACCAGATTTATCGTATTATATACAACAACACATTTAAAAATATAAAATTTTGAGTGTGCTACTCGCTTCATTATTTTGAAATGAAATAATTAACAAACAAAATTAGGTAATTGATTTGGAGAATATATATATATTTAAATTATTATTCTTTCTTTCTTTCTTTCTTTCTTTCACCATGCAACAGGTTCAGGACTAAGGCAAATTATATTGCTAGTACAGGACTAGTTGCCCCCTTTATGCATCACTCCTCAAAACACACATTTTTTCACATCACATAAAAATCTGGCTTACAGCACTGGCGCTTTATTCATTGCTATGCGATACGTTTTATTATGGCATTTAATTTAAATTCAGCACACGGAGATTCACTGTATAGAATACTAAAGTCAGCACTATAACTAATATATTTTTATGTAAAATTCAGGTGGAAATCTGATATTTAAATGCAATTTTAGTCTTAAATTGTGGTCATATTTGTGCTCTATTTGCAGGACAAAACAATACTTTTAAATGATATTAAATCACACTTTATTAAATTATATTCAAATACAGAGTTTGCTTCTTGATATCTGTTTTATATAATAATTCACTTTGTAATTTATGTAATTATTCTTGAAAAACAGATCACACTGTTGAAAGCTGGTGTGTAACTTCTCGATTAGGATTTAAATATGATTCCCCCCAACACACACACACACACACACACACACACACACACACACACACACACACACACACACACACACACACACACACACATCTTTGCAAGTATGTTTACTCAGTTTTAATTTCAAAATATACATCCTCAAATTAGGTGTGGTCTCAGAGGTTTCAGATTTGCATCTTCAAACTCCTAATAGTTCAGATTTGTACTTTTCTTTAACGTTTTTGTACGACGCTGGCAATTAAGTTCATTCGTTTCAGCACCATGGACAGAGACTCTCTCTTTTTTTTTCTTTATCTGCAAAGGCCAAAGTTGAGTCTCTGTAGTTTCCTTTATAAACATTAAAACAGCGTGTAGCTTCGCTCTTTTAGATTTTTATTTATTTGATTTAGCAGAGACAAAGGACAAAGAAAGAATATTTTTTCCCCTTGATGTCATCGAATCCACACACCGTAAATCTCGTGTGACTTCAGCAAACAGTATAAAGAAAACACAGTCACATGGGTGGTTTATTTCATTCTATTTTGTTTGAATTTATTTTATTTTTTTAATTTATGGCGTAAAGGCTAAAACAGTGAGGTAAAAAGATCGGTAGATTTCAATACTGCAAGAAAATAAAATAGAAAAGAACAGAATAGAATAGAATGCTCAGTTTGTTGTCATGAACACCTTTACTGTACTTTATGTCTGACAGGACGTGACGCAGTCAGGGGGCGGGCTCACATGAATGAACGTGAGCCTGATGAAGGCAGAATTGAGAATCAATCAGCATTAATGTACAGTCCGATCAGTTTGTTTTAACGGAGGAAGACAGAAAGAAAAAGAAAACAGACATACACATATAGTTACTTTTGACCTTGCAGAAAATGCGATTATATCCAATTCTTTGGAAATCTGTTACATGTATTTAATTCACTTATTTCTAAATAATAATAATAATAGTTTTTTTTCTTAGATTAGATTCTTGGGCAAGTCAACTTAATTAAAACAAGTAACAGTTATGGCATTTAAACTAAGAAGTAATATGACACGAAACAAAATAAAGCATAAAAAAAAACTACTTCCTGATATTTTAGTGTCATAAATGCGGCTCGAGAATTAAAAAGAAATGTGATTTTGTGACGAGTAGGATGCTCGTATTTTTGTTTTTGTTTTTTGTTTTCTAAGTCGAAATTATGTAGAAATACTGACTCTGGGGGAGGCTACCGTTTTTCAAATTTTCCAAAGAAAAAACATAAAATGACTTTTTTTAAAAGAAAAACGACATAAATAAGTAAATATGAATAAGTAAAGATTTACCTTTTCAAATATACTTGAAAATGTAAATCAAAAGAAAACTGGAATAGCTGATTACTTTTCAAATTACGGTAGGACTGTAGTTCAAATACACTACACTGTACACACACACACACACACACACAGGGAGAGAGAGAGAGACTTGTTATTTTGAATTTAATTTTGAATAAAATTTTTAGCACATGTTGTGAATTTTATGAAGCTCCATGTAAGACGCGCAGCATCGGCCGAAAATGAGGAGCAAACACATTACAGGCTTTTACTGAGATTGCAGGAAATCCTGCGGGCTAATGTATTCCAAATTATGTTTTGCGTACACTGATGCTTTGTAGTCATTCTCTGCATTTTGTTAATTAGCACTCCAGATAATCATCTCCCTCAAACAATTAAAGCTTAAATGCAGATTTTGTTTTTGAACACTCATAGTCATAATGAAAATAAATTCATGGAGAATGGAACAGAGCTATAAAAATAAGATGATTTGTAATTAAAAATGAACACTATACTGCTTAACTTAATGATGATTTTAGCCAGAACCCGTGACCTGCAGGTTGTTCTGCGTTTCTTTTTGTGAACAGACTTCCCATCCTTACTTATTTACCCACAGGATGTTTAGAGATATGCCTAAACACGACAGTTGTATATTGCCCAAAGATTTATGCAGTCATGTGACTGTGGTGGTGTTACACACTGTTGCATGTCCATGTCCATTCCTGATTATGTTCTTGTTAAATAAGCTTCTGTTATGGTGTTATATTACTGATGTGAGTGAAACACAGTACGTGTTCTGTAGCTTGACAATAGAAAATAATTAATTACCCCGTACTTTGTTGGGGAAATCACGTCCAGTAGATATTAGCAGGGTCCTCGGACTTCATATTAAGATCCAACAACCACTCGCAGGCGGTATCTGTTTATTAGAGTGAATAAGCTTAATGGAAGCTGTCTATTCTCTCTTGAACTTTCATTACTTCGTGTGTCCGTTTTGTCCACCCCATATCTCTGATGCTCACCCATGTGTGTGCCGGTGAGCATACCTAATTTCGCGCGTATCCCTTGGCAATCTGACCTCGAGGCCCCAAAGCGGCCCTCCGCCTCCTGCTCCCCATATCTGACACTGCGACGGGCTTACTCCTCACTCTCGTCTTCTCATCCTCGGGCTTTGTTGCGGTTCGCTTGATATCCCGCGTTTTTTCTCTTATATTTCTTACGCGCAAATACTGATGGTTATGCTCTGTGTAAAGTGGGCTTTGTCTTCACGTGTGCCGGTACCCCAAATGGTCGACACGCAGCATCACAGCTGGACACAGCCTGAGGGAGAGGCTTCAATCCCGAACTGAGATTGGAAGAATATCTCGGCTCGAAAGCCTGGTAGTTTAATATTGCCTCGATATATGTGTCCGATTATGGAATCTGCTCTTTTAAATAGAATCTGTGAGTATGCTGCATGCTATTCTCAATTCAGTGTAGCCAAACTAATCTAAGAGTTTAGAACAATTAAAATAAAACACAGTGCAGTTAAACAATTTCCCTTATTTGTTTTGGGTTACTTGAGCAAGGCACTATTCATTTATAAACACAATTATTTTTGCCACACAACTGATATGCTTATAAAGATGTCAGTTTAGTATTTCGTCCCACCTTTATATTTCACACACCCCCACCCCCACCCCCAAAATGAAGCTTGAAACGCTTATCATGAGGGGGAAAAAAATACCAAATTTAAGCGTAATAGCCATGTGTGGTTGATTATAAAGGATTATAAAGTCTGGTTTGTCCTGCTGTCATCTTATAGCATGTCACTAACTAATCCAGAACATACAGTAGCATCAAGTGAGGCGGGAGTTGTTCCACTAGATCATGTTGTTGACATTTAGCTGGAAGCTCCTCTTCTGTAGGTTATATAGGCCTTTAGTAGTTTGTCCTGCTTTCAAACAATTCATGGATTAATTCACTCAACGAGGAAACTGTGGTCTATGGTCTGAAATGGGTCGATGTGAGCTGGCATTTAAAAGAACAATAAGCAGGTTGTTTGTGAGTTCTTGTGGGGAAAGAACGGACGTAGCATTGTCTCTTATCTCAGCTTATGTGTTGTTTTCACTGTAGGAGCTCAAGCTAGGCATTAATAGTAGGTACATGTATGCTATATTAGGGCATAGAGCCTGGCTTCCTGTTACGCCTGTCCATGGATGACAGGTGGATGTATCATCCTCCTCCTGCAGCTGGATGACTTCACCCTGCAGATGCTCCCCTGGAATTATAGTAGGAGGAAGTTCACCAGTGTTTTTGAAGAATAGAGATGATGAATAGTCACCAGCGTGATTGCTACAAGGTAGGGATATGTTTGGTTGAAAATAGTGTATTGCACTATCGCTGCTTTGCCTTTGATGCTTCTGTGGTTTTGTAGGCTGTGGCTTGGATGCTATTTTATATATATATATATATATATATATATATATATATATATATATATATATATATATATATATATATATATAGTCCCGCCTCTATCCCAATGCCTTTTCAGTTCTGGGCTTTACCAAAACAGTCTAGGGACAGCGTGGTATAAATGATGCTCGGCTTGTTCTGTCAGTGAATCGTGATGCGTAAAGACAATAATAAAACAGGGTATTGCCTTGACTGTAACCTGCTTTGTGCATGCGCGCAGTACTAAGTGTACATTAGCGAGAGAGAGAGAGTGAGAGAGAGAGAGAGAGAGAGAGAGAGAGAGAGAGAGAGAGAGAGAGAGAGGCGTGCGCATGCATGCAGGCGGAATGCAATGGCTCCATGTGACCACAACACAAGCACCTCCGGCGGCGGCCCCTTTAAGAGACGTGGGTTAGTTTTTCTCTTTGGTTATCTAGCTGTATGAGTTTATGTAATATCATAAAGCTAGAGAACCGAATGTATAAACTAATTCTGCAGTCGTCACGGCAGAGCGAGCCGGAACCGGACCGAGAAGGGGGGGCCTGTCGGAGCGGATGGATGCAGCCTGCATGGAGGACTGGAAGCCCGCGGCAGCGTCCGTGCATTGCACAGAGAAACGTATCCAATTTCCTTGGACGTACAACGGTGCAGAAAGGATTGCCTCCCAAAAAAGAAAGAAAGAAAAAAAAAAAACGGATCCATGGTGCTATATTTCTTTCAAGAAGGATGCATGGAGTGACAGCAGCAACCGGAGACAGGCTCCATTCATAGAGTGATGATGAGGAGGAGGAGGAGGGCGACTCGGCAGTGGTGCTGGTGCTGTCTCTTTGAATATAACATACTTGCCTTGTTACAGTGCCTAAGACTGACGTTTTAGATGTTTGGCTATTAACTCTATAGTTATCTGAATGTCGTTAAATGCCGGGGAGATGAGGTGAGATGAACACGAGCTGTAGCTCAAAGAGGCACCTGATTGGAGGGATCCTGAGAGTCACGTGTTCTACCAATAGCCCCCATATCCCCACTGTGCTGGCCTGTTTGTGTAGCCTAGTAATTTAGAAAATTGTATTAGCAATCAAAGCTGCTTCTTATTGTTAGCAGCAATCTGTAGTGATTCCGTTAATGCACATTGCTGTATTTTCTCTTTAAAAAACCAGAAAGCAGGAGCTTCACTGTGCCATGTCACACCACACAGAATTAGTCTGTTTAAAAGGTATATTCACCTTTATGTGCTCCTGTTAGTTGTGATGGCAATTATCCATATTTCAGATGCATTCTCAATATTTAATATACCTTTTGGAGTAAGTAGGAGAATGTGTTGCAGGTCACCAAAATGATGTGTGACAGGTTATGAAGGGGAGAAAAAGACAGGTGTTTCTCAAAGAAATCATCTTATGTAGATTTAACTTGTATGATGCCCTTACCAGGAGCAAGGAAGACAGGACAAAACAACAGCTCACACTGGTGCTGAAGATGTTTGTGGGACATCAGGAAAGCAGCACATTGTGCAGTTAAAACAAAGGCACTTTCTGGTTTTGATGATGCGCCAGTTTATTCTTAGAGCTCACAGGATAAAAAGAAGCCTGCCACAATGCCACTAAGCAGTATTTTCTCTGTTAAAAGATATATATGATTGGGCACACAAATCACAGGTAATGTAGGGATGTTTTCATTGTTGATGTACAGTTGCAGACCAAGCAGAGAGATTTTTGGAGCCAGCATCACTGAACGACATGGTCAGCTGGGCTGCTCTGACTGTTTTTCAGGCTCGTTTCATAATGCTCTTTTGGGGTGCACAATATCTGCTCATTCTCCACTCAATCTGAGTCAGAGTGGAGCTGCCACTGAGTGATAGGATGTTCTGTATAGTGTGGAGCCTATGGAATTTTAAACAAGCCAATTCAGTGCTAGCTGGTAAATCTGTGGCTGCTTGTGGCTCTGTACTCTTGAGTGTGTAGCAGCACATAGCCTGGTGCTACTGTTAGTAGGCCCTGGCTTATACTGCGTCACAGAGCAGGGCAGGTGCCGGCAATGGACCTAGCTAGAAGATGTCTGTGCCTTCTCAGTGAGCTGTGCTTTTGTGGTATCATGCTGCTGTACATGTCATGTAGTGTGTATGCATAATAGTAAATGTATGCCATTCACACATAAGGTTATAAACATTAGCTCCCTGCACTTGTAATTATGAGAATAATAGTGGGTTCAGTGTAGTTATTCTTTAGTTAGTGTAATAGAGCTTGGTATTATACAAGGTTTGTATGGTGTCAGGATACCAACAGTGTGAAAAGAATCAGTAGCTTTATTTCTAGGTGAGATTTTTTTTTCTATATGAAGAATTAATATCTTTAAATGAAATCAAAACCACAGCACTGTGATTTCATAAGAGTATTTGAAAAATAGTTATGATTTGAGGACAACGTGTGCCGAAATCTTTTACAATTCTCCTCTCATCTATTCATTTAACTCATAATTAAGCTAAGGCACTTTTAATATATCATGCGCTGTCATCTGTGTGCTATAACAACAACACCAGCCTCCCAGCTTCCTTCCAGCTGTAGCAGAATTTCATGCATTGCTGAGGGGTAATAAATGGAGGATATGGGGAGAGGTCTTTGAGATTGAAATGCAGTCTGGTGAGTGACTGAGAGGCAGGCTAGACGTCGGTGTTCCCACATTAATATGTGTCTGTCTGGGCCCTCTCCACCATCAGGAGGAGGCCCTCAACACCAGATGGAGCCCAGTCTAGTCTAGTCTTGGTCTAGCCTATGAGCACCTGCCACATGGCTGCATTAAACTTTCCATTGTCTCTGTGATTTCTCTATTTGTATGCCTATTTGAATCTCATTTATTGTTTCACGTGCCTGGGTTCATTCTGCACAAATTACAATGGCAACATTAACAAAGTGAGACTAGATAGAATAGGACTAAAGACAAGACTGACTAGATATGATAAGACAGAAAAAAAAGAAATTATTTTATTGACGAGTGCTTACATTTCCAACCAAATCTATCATATCTATATCCTTTCTCTCTGAAGCATAAATATGCCAGTATGTCCTCCACTGTATAAACAGTATTTTTATGTTTTAGTTCTGTGTGTTGCGTAAGGGCAAGATGCTTGTTGGCAAAAATTTTTTGGACAAAGCAGCCGTGCTGTTTATTGTCCTGTACACAATGGAGACATTGTTTTAGGTTCACAGCCCTGCTGTATTTCCAAGCTAACATGCTTTGCTTGAATTAGTGTGAGCATCATTTCAAGTTACTATCATAGGTTTTTACAAAAACATTTTTTTTAAACTTCACACCCGGACAAAATTATGATTAGTATTATACTTTTTTTTTTCTTTGGGTGCGAAATAAATCAAATAAATAAAAGAAAAAAATGATTCCATATTGTCTGAACCCATATTCCAGTGTTATCAGCCTTCTATTATCGTTTTACCTTGAATTGCAGTGGCCTATATAAACCTCTTCTCTGAACTTATGAATTCTGGGTTTGGTAGCCTAGCAACAGCCTCTGACCCATGCAAGGGAAAGAGGAAAAAAAAAAAAATTGAAAGGCTGACATGCAGGCTTTAAACCTGCAAAGGACGTCAGATTTCAGTGGATGTAATCTTTGAGTATTTTGTGTAATCGCTTGTGCAGTGTGTTTGTTGCATGAGTGTGTGTGTGTGTGTGTTTGTTGAACAGATTGGTATTACAGACAGCTGCAATAGAAAAATAAGAAACTTTCCACATAATTCTAAAAAGGTAAAACGGTATTAGTAATTGCATTATTCTAAACATTTACTACTTTAGCATTAAATGGAGATTTTCTTTCATTTACATTAAATCCACTAATGAAAATCATTAGCGATAATATGGATTTTTCCTTTTGGCTTTACTGTATTCCTGCTCCATTTTAATTATATATGTAATTTTTTGGGATTGAGTCTTTCTGTATTAAGAGCCAAAACACTTCTTGTATTTCACAGTTTAGCATGAAAGTTTCATGCTGAATCTGACGTGTTCAATTTATAAATCAAAATTTGAGCAAAAAATATTCTGTAATACTACCAGATGTTAAAGACTAAAGTTTTTCATTGATGTAACAATCCTCAAACATTTCCTATGAGAGTGTGGGCAAAAGGTTTATGGTGGTGAAATTAATTTGTACACTGTGTTCTGGTAGATTATGACCATGACCTGCTGCAGGAGTGGGCCCTCGCTCAACTTAATGCTTTATGTTTTTGCAGGAATCTGTGCAGTGCAGAGTAAGGGGAGTCACACAGAAACACACACACACCACCAACAGGCCTGCGTCTGGACCTGCAGGACAGCATGTCAGAAGGGGAACAAGCAGCCTCCTGCCCTGAGGAGCAAAGGTCACTGACTGGGTCAGGAGGAGGCGTCATCACTTTAGTGCAAAGGTGAGGCACACAGTGCTACTTGAACTTGAAACAGTTATGAACTACCCTCAGATATTTTCAAATAAACAGATGAACCAGTTTGTTTGAAAACATGATATTTATAATGTGCGTTGAGTTAAATCTTGAGTTTATGACAGAAATGATGTGAGCTTTACATTCCTCTCGTTCTTCACACGTCCGCTTTTTGTTCACTTGTCTCTCGCCCTCTGCTTTATAGCGTCTGATCCAATTTGTTAGATTCTTCGGATTTGGCAGATAAGAGGGGGTGGCCACTTGTATAATCTATATTTTAATTCATTTGTCCATGCTCTTTATCCTTTTAAACATAAATAGGTGGGGGGCCTTGGCCTGATGTGTGCGTAAGGTGTGCTCATGTGGAAAGACTGCCAGGGTGGCTAAGTCCCTCACTTCACTAATTCCCCCTTTCCATCTCTCTCTGCTACTTAGTTTGCCCTTCTTTGGCCTCCATACATGCCTTATATCCCAGTGCTCTCACAGAGAAGTACGCCTTTATTTATCTTTTGGTGATCTTTTAGTAACTATATATATATATATATATATATATATATATATATATATATATATAATTTATTTATTTAAATTCTGAAAAACGTTTCAAGATGCACCTCAGTACCTCTGTGGATTTCTATGCACTTTTCCAGAAATTTCAAACCAACAATTTTTCCCCAACATGTAGAATTTCTGTTTTTTGCCATTTTAGCCACAAAGGAGTTCTAATTTTCCCATCCAATTTTTTTGCATAGTTATTGTAAAGTGAAAATTTTTATTGTTGTGATGTAGCTGTCCTTTGTATTTTTTTTCCTCTATTAGATGCTCATCACAGTATATATCCTAGTGTATCTACAGAGATTTCTAGCTCTAATTGCCACTTATTCTGTTATCTAGTTGGCAAAGCCTTGCAAGCTGTGGGTTCTATAATGTTGCAGATGATGGAAAGATGCAACCAGATGTAGGTGACTCACCCACTTTCCTCCCCACTTCTTTCTGAGTGTTGAGTGACATGACTAAAGATTACCTTCCCTATCCTAACAGTTGCTATAGCAGGCCATCAAGGGCGAGAACGCTGCTCGGCTCGTGCATGTTTACACCTCCTGTGGAGAACAAAGTAGACGGAGTGATGGAGGCATCAGTGGAGAGGGAAGAAGAGGGAGATGAAGCCCCATCCATAGAGATTGAGGGCCGTCATTGGGGATAGACAGAAGAAGTGATTTTTTTATTTCCCTCCAGGGTTAGATGAGCGTTCTGTGACATTGGCTTAGTTCTATATCAGCATGCCCCCCAAGAGAAGAGGTTGCGTTTGAGAATCAGACAAGGGAAGATCAGAGGAGATTTCACAGCCTGTGGCTATCCTCCTCAATAGCATTCGACCACCTCTTAAACCTCCTTTGCTTTGCTTCAACTCGATGAGGGCTGCCGGTCTACTTAGTCAATATCATATCCACAAACTAGATAAATCGATGCAAACAAGCTTTGGCTGGACATGGGCTTTAGAAGTAGAGGCATAGCTACAGGCTAAATTTGACATAGAAATGCATCAATCCAGAAGTGACACTCTTCACGTTCTCTTTGTATTCATAACAGCAATTAAGAGCTAACTTTAACAGCCTGCATTCATGCTGTTTTCCTCTTACAAAACCCATGTACACTTTGTGCATTTGTTGCAATTGTTCCATAAGGAAGTTCCGGTGGGAGCATATGTGATTTCACACAGCAGCGGTGTTGCTTCCACAGCTGAGCACTCTCATGTATATGGAAAGACTCAAAGAGAGGGAAACCGTAATCCGCTCATTTACAGTACCTCAGATCTGGTCTGCCTTCTTTCTTTTTCTCTTAGTTTCTCTCTCTAACAAGCAAACACACACACACACACACACACACACACACACACACACACACACACACACACACACACACACACACACACACACACACACACACACACACACCTTAGTATGTCATATCTCCTCCTCAAACCTCCCACCCCCTCTTCCATCCCAATTCGGGCTCATCTTGCCATCACCTCTCCAGCTCTGCCACCCCAGAGAAACCAATTCAGACTACTGCTCCATACCGTCATGGCATGTTGGCCAAGGGAGATGGAGTCCTTTCAGGTTCTTGGCTACAACCTCCCTCCCTCCTTCCCTGTCACTGCCCCCTTGCTGCTTCTCAACATTTCCTCAGCACGCCTGGTGTAACAGCAGGTTAGCTAGACAGCATGATAGGACTGCTCCTGAGAAGCTGTTGGAGTTATTCGGCACATTATGTGACCTTTTCAAGTTTCTACAAAATTGCATGTGGGTGTGTGTTTTTATGATTCTGCTCTGAGCCTGCCGTTGCATGGTTAATATTGTCAGATTAGTGAGACTGTCAGAAACAAATGAAGCCTGCATTATGTGTTTAAATAGACTGATTGGTAGGTTTATCTGTAATAGGTTATCTTTATTGGCAAAACCAAACACCTACCTCCCACCCATGGCTTCTTAAAGTTGGCAATCTGCTTTAACAGCCGGCTGTTTGCTGGAAAAAAATTTTCTCAGGCTTTCTAGATTTGTATGCATAAACCACGCTACTCGGCTGTTCTTAAAAGTTGATTTAAATTATACCCTCTGCATTATGCAGCGTGATAGGAAATAAATCTCTTCAAGTGAATACACTGGATGGCGGGAGGTGGTGAAACGGGCCGAATGTGTGTTTGCTTGTGTGTGCGTCGGCACACAAGTGTAGCGCTGTGGCGTATGTTAACTGAAATTAAAGTCTGTGCAGAGGGGCTTGAAAAAAGAAATGAGAGAGGATGTTGTCGTGAGAAAAATAGAAGTGGGTTTAAAAACAAACAAAAAAAGGTTTAAAAAGTCAAATAAGCATATGGGGTAAAGATGCTTATGTTAAGTTTAGGGGTGATATAAACTGTTAAAGAGTATATATATTTATTTATATGTATTTATTGCATGTACATCTATTGTATAGTTTGGTTTGTTTAGCAAATATCAATTAGCATACATGTTACTCACTTTGCATTGTTATTTGTTTCTTTATTTGTTTTTCTTTACCTCCTTAAAGCAGAGAGGCCTCTGGCATCTTAATGCCTGCTGGCTGAATGGTGGCTGTATTAAAGATTGGTGGTGGCGAGGATGGTGGGGTGCAGCAGGGTGACGAACAGAGCGCAGAAGGGAGGGACAGGGGTCCACTGAAAGGCAGCAGGCTGCAGAGTGAATAGGAAAGGGGAAAGGGAGGGGGGGCATTAGCGGCGGAGGCAGGCTGGGGGTGGTGGGGGCCTCCATTGGTTCAATGCAACGGCCAAAGCAGCTGTGAAAAGAGGTCTCCCCTTTTTCCCACGCCCAGTACGACGCAGAAACCCTGCTTCAGCCTGCCAGGGTCAAGTCACATTTCTAATATATACACTGGGCCTGTGGACTCTCACAATGCATACGCACAGCTCATTTATTTTATGTATGCAGACAGACAGACACACACTTGTATGCACACAGCAAGTAGACAGTCTCTCAGACGGCGACAGAGGTGGGGGCCAGTAGAGAGTATTATGACACTGATTTCTATCCCGTTGGCACCATTGTTTCATCTTGCAAATTAACAAATTCTAAGTGCATCCACAAAAACACACATGCAGATGTCACCACTACACTTGGGATTCCTGCCACTTATTTTTTTGTTTGTTTGTTTTTTGCAGAAAAATACGACAACAGTCAAATTTTTTGAGGATGATTTGGGATTTCTTTTTAATTCCTTTATGTTGATTTTGTTCTTTTTTTTCTCACTTCAGGCTCACATGTTCACAGATCTCTCAATGTCCTTCTCGTATACCTAAATTAATTTATCTGTCAGTGCCTTCAGTGTATACACCTGTTTCATACCTGCCACCACATTCCAGCCCCTTTCTTCATATATTTTTATGCCTCAGCCACCATTTACAAACTATAATCATATTCCAGGGAGGGGGATGTAAATGCTTTGTCCTGACAGACCCCCCCCCCCAAAAAAAAAAAAAAAAAAAAAAAAAAAAAACATACCCCACCGCCACCCAGTACCAGATGCCCTGCTGTATTGTGAGGGTGCTGGGGGCAGACAAGCAGGCAGTCCCCTTCCTCTGTCTGTCTTTCTCTCTACACTATGATGTCACCCTACTTGTCTGTAAGTCTATCTTGGCCTGGACAGGAACCTAAGTGTGGGAAGGGAAAGCATTCAGTATAGGAGGGGTGGCGGTGGTGGTTGTGGTGGTGTGAGAGGTTCAAGGAGGGGTTCAGGGTTAGTAGGGGATTTTTTTAAGGGGGAAATTTTGGGTTGGGGGCTGATGTGTTGGGAAGACAGTGTCTGCCCTAAGAGGTCAGCAAGTGGACTTGAGCATGGAGCAAGTATGTGTGTCTGTGTGTGTGTTTTTCAGGGGAGAGGGGGGAGAATCTCCTAGCAACTCTAAAGCAAAGTGGAATTTAGATGAATCTGTTCATCTGTGTCTTCTAGTAATTCATTCTGTAGTCCAAATTCCTCCCTGTTATTCACACAAAGGGCTTGGAGAGAGAGGATGTGAAGAAGAAAAAGAAAGAAAAGCACCTGTTTTTTTGTTATTATGAATTTTATCAAATACATTCACAATTGTGCACAGATGTAGAGGAATCAAGGTAACGTGACAGCTTAAGCATAATGCATGTTGTGAATTCTATGACACAAGTGTGGATTACAGTTCTGAATAACTAAATTAATTTGATAATATTAATATTTCCTTCAGATTTTAAGAAACATGGGAAGTGAAGCTCACTACTGGACCTGCTCCTGCTTTAGTTCCTCTTGGCTTTTTTTTTAAATATGAAATTTAGATGTATTCAAACTGTTCTGTGACAGATCCTTTTTGTAGTGCAAGTGAGGCCAGGCCAAAGGCAGATTTTTTATTTATTTATTTATTTTTTAAAAGCTACCTGACAGTGAATTCCTAAAAATATAAAAAATTGTAACTGTAAACTGCTGGATACATGTAGTTAGCTTTCCTGAGGCTACATCCACACTAATACATTTTTATTTTAAAAGGATGGTTTAAAAACAGCCTCCGGACTACAGATTTATTTGCATATTATTTTATTGCGAGTGACACACAAATATAAAGCGGTGAAGGAAAACAGTGATTAAGAGTTGTTAACATATAAAGGGGTATATTATCCATTACCAAAGGAAACCACTGAAATAGCACCCACACAAGAAGAATGAGATCTCTGAGCCTAGCTGCAGTGGTTTGGCCCTATTTGTGTGACTGATAAGACCCAATCCGGAAGTGAATATGGGTGTCTGTTTCTGCCCATCTGTACTGCAATACGATATTGGTTTTAAAACTAAAACCAAGTCAGCAGCGTTTCCTAACGTCTCTATTTTAAGGGTTTGAAAATGCTGGTGTAAAGTTTTAAAACGAAGATGGACTCATCTGGATGTACTAAGAAGTTCTTTGTTTCTTGTTTTTTTCTCAAATAGCCAAGTGAAGCAACATCTTTTTACTTGAGGGGGACTTTTCCAGATGTTCTGCTGTGATGTTGTGGTTTATTCACTCCTTCCAAGTGCATCTCTTTTACGTGGTTATCAGCCAAGTCACAGGGAACATACTTTTAGTTTTTAAGGTTTATATAAACATCTAAAATTTGTAAAAGTGCTTTACCTTTTTCCAAATTCCTCGCTGCATTTCTGTCAGTCTAAATAATGAAATAATACTATTTTTCTTGAGTCATGAATTGACTTCATAGAGAATAGAGATTTTCATCTGACAGCAGCAATGTGATATTTACAGCCCACCAGCAAGCACAGACAACAGGCACCTTTTCAACCAGTAAACATTTACTAGGACACAGATGCATGCCTTTGTCATTCATCCCCTATCTATTTGGTCTCCTGCGTTTGTATTTCTTCCACCTCTTTGCTCTTTCCATCTATTGCTTTAATACATTTCCCCTCTCTGTCTTTCTCCTGCTCTCTTTCTCTCACTCTCTTTGCCTCTCTCTCTTTCTCTCTCTGGCTGTGTGAAGAGGTGATAGTATTGGGAGACAATGGGGAAGACTCACTTAATTAGCTGGACGAGAAGATGCATTGTGGCAATTACCGAGCACAAAGGGAGGGGAAGGTATGGCTCTGTAATGCGCTGCTGTCTGTATTTGCCTGGCTGTTGTAGCCTGGAGTGCATGCAGGTCTTTATAGGGGAGACTGAAAGCAGTAACAATGGAAGACAGGATGTACTCCACATGTAGAGCCATTTCCAGTCCTTTTACAAACAGGGACAATAGCATCTACAGTCTCTTAAAGGCTGGAAATATAAAAACTGTATGCTCTCTGCAGATGGATTATGCACAGGTCTTGTGGCGGCTGTGTGAAAACTAACTTTCCTGGTTTCTGTGTATAGATTTGTTGTGCATTTTTCATAGCACTTTTTTAGTAATATTAGTTATTTAGATAAATAATTCATAATAATAACAGTAATTAATAAATAATTGACTAATGCTTTAAATACAGTTGTATGTACTTAAATAGAAAAAAAGAGGGCTGCACCTATTGACATTGATTTCACCAATGATCTGCAGATATTTTCCTCAAAGAATGTATGATTGGGTTGCTCATAAAAATGAATTGTAAAAAAAAATGATAAAATATCAGAGATATCACTTAGTTTCAAAATTTTAAGAAGAAAAAAAAATGTGAAAAAGAATTCAGCCAGCTCATGAGCTAATGTTAGCTTAATTACTCAAAACTAAAATAGCCACCATTTAACGGCTTTTGTTAACAGTTTAAAGTGTCAAAGAATCTGAAATTTGTGGCTGTTATTTTTAATTGTTGCTTAATTGTCAAAGCGGGCAAAGTAGCATTAAGTAGGCAGAGGAGATTTAGACAGTATGACATAAGTTTGCAGCCATCAACCTTAGATGATCCCATTTCTAGAGATGGGAAGCTGGGAATGTGCTTTTAAATTAAAATAAAATGGCAGTGTGCTGTATTTTATTGTATAGTGTTCTAACAACAAACCCAAGGTGTTTTTTTTTTTTTTAAATATATAGTTGCTTTAGGTGATTTCTTCTCAAGGTTCCTGCTCATAAATACCTTTTCTAACTAATCTAGAGTACTCCACATTAATAACAGCTGTTACCATCTAATGCAGTGGTGTCATATGTCATACAGACCTTTGCGATGTGTAGGAATTATATGTGAAAAGTTATAAGCATATGTAGATCTCAATTAAAGTTGGATTACAAATAAAGGCACTATTTTGTTTATTTCTAAAATACTCCACATGTGAAGGTTTTGTACTTTTGCAGATCCGCTACAAAAGCACAGAAATGATCGTGTGCATGTCACAACAGTCAACAGGCTCGTCATAGGTTCTGTAAATAGTTGCAAATAGCTGGTAGTTCATTGAATGTGAAAGTTCTCAGAACATATGTGTAAAGGGAAAATTTTGTATTTTATTTTTTTTTATGTTTGTCTTATGTTCAGAGATCTCATGTAAAGAACCAAACCTACAAAGTATCAGGAAGCGATTTTACTGTCTGGCCCACTTAAGATCAAATTGGATCGTATGTGGCCCATGAACTAAAATAAGCCTGATCTAACACAATATTACAAATTTAATGTATATTTAAAGTGTATTGCACAAAGTTTTCTTACAATCATCATTACAAATATTAATTAATAGTTAATCTAATTATTACATTATCTCTAGAATCAACTGCTGTCCTGCTATGTTGTGTGCCTTTTTTTCATTAAAGTTACCTAAACTTTGGTCAAAAGATTTGTCTACCACTTAAATTTTGGAAAAAGGAGAGTGAACCTGGTAACCCAAAAGCTGTTTTCATTAACTAATCTTTCAAGTATTTGCAATAGATTTACTGATAATTATAATCATCAGTCGCAACATAAAATTCTAAGAAATGTCTTCCAACAAAGTGTTTGACCTTGTTGGGTAACGATGACTGTATTTATTTTCCTCTGCTGTTGTCCATCCATCTTCTTCCTTTCTATTCCTGATTGTCGTGCTGCTGTGTACCAAACTGGACATGCTTTTTTCTATTTCTGACTGGCTATGAGTGGGCTGCTGCTTGGTGCCACTGAGTTGTTTTTTTTTTTTTTTTTGTATATGTATGTGTGTGTGGATATGCAGGGTTGGGTCTAGCGAAGTGCATCCTCCTCTAGTGAAGTGGCCTGAGGGGATTTCTTTCATGAAGTCAGATAACATCCAGGCGACCCCTTCTTCCCTTTTTTATAAGAGTTCTTTAACCTTGATAAATGAAGTAGAGGCGGGAAGGGAGTGAGGGAGGATGGGAGGAAAAAGTTGCGGGCTGTGTTGGGGGATGAGGCTGTGATGGCGGGAGGAGAGATAGAGAGAGGGAGAGAGAGAGAGACACCAACTCCCCAGCCGGCTTGCTCTCAGGATCAATAATGCTCGGAGAGCTGCTGAGCACTCCTGTCTGGCAGCTCTACCATAGGGGATGGAAGGACTGGGGGGAGAGGGGGAGGATGGGAAGGAGGGAAAAGCAAGAAAAGAAGTGTTGAGAAAGCCTCTCTATCTCCTTCTTGTCACCCTATTTTGCGAAGAGGGGGAATTGAGGTGGATGGAGATGTAAAGATAGAAGGATGCACAGAAACACAGATTCAAGGTGGAGGGGAGCTAAGACCAGCACACCTATCCAGCTAAACCTTGCCACACACCTACCTGCCTGCCTGCCCACCCGCCAGGAAAGCACACACTGCTGCACACACATACACACACATACACTGAGGTCTCCTTTTGCGTAGCCACAAGGTTACAGAGTGTCGATACAAACGCGCACAGCCCTCCGACAAATGGGATTTGGCATGTTCAATCAACAGTGCTGCCAAATCCCTGTTGTTAAGTGTTGCAGAGCCATATCTGTCTGCAGTGGGCCTGAGCTATGCTACCTGGGCCTGCTAACTGTCCCCTAAATATCCTCTATTAAACTCCTCAGTAATAGAATTATTTGCTGCATTTGTCATTGGGTTTGAATGGGTGTGTTTGCTGTGGCATAAAAAGCAAACAGAGAGCAAGTTGTCACATTGTACACCTGTTATAAAAAAAGGTTTCGGTGACTCCTCCACCAGAGCCTCCAGGTCACCTGAACTCTCTTCCTCTTTTCTTTCACCCTCTTCTTCTTGATTTCCTTGCTTGGAGTTTAAGTCTCTGGTCTCCCTCCTCTGGCCATCTCTCTTGGCCTTTTTCCTGTCCTCTGTTAGACCTGATCCTTTCATCTTCTCTCCCTTAATCCTGTGCTAGAGAAGCCTTCCCTTCCCCCTCCCCTGCTTCCCATTGCTCTCTTTTTAACTCCATGCCTCCTCTTATTTTAGTGTGTCCCTGTGCCCCTTGTGCCTCTTTCTTTTCCTTTCTTTTCCTCTTCTTTATCCCCTCTTTTATCACCCCTGCCTCTAGGTCTTCACTGCCTCTCTCTGTGTCTTCCACATCACCCTTCCTCCTCTTCTCTTACTTTCGACTGTCCTTAATTAAGTTAGAGATCAGTTGACTGCCCCTATCATTGGTAGAGAGCAGGTTGATCCTCCCATCCCAGGAAGGGGGTACATTGTCTGTGCTGGTTGACCAGTGTAATCCCCCTCCAGGGACAAAGGGCAGTACCCTCACTACCTCAACCACCCCCGAAGGGCATTAGCCCCCTGACGAGTGCCATGCCCTGGCCTCCCCCTGCCATCCTGAGAAACCAGCATCACGCTGCTGGCTCTTTGCTTGTCTGAGGAGGCCAGTTTGACTCCAGGCTGCTGAGACTGAATGCAGATGACTATGACAAGGATTTGTGTTTATGTATGATACTATCTGCAGTTAAGTGTAGATAAAGAATTCATAGATCATGTTCTTTCAGGAGCAGAGTGTTTATTGTAGGGGTATATTAGGCCATATATTCCACATTGGTACATGTGCTGTATTAAAATCACTGTGTCCTACTCTAAACCTCTACACAACCCCACATACCTCGCTCTCTTCTTCTCTTTTCTCTTTCACACACACACACACGTTCACAGAGGGAACAAGTAGCTAGGGTTGCTATGGGAACGGCTGGTCAGAGTTTACCAGAGGGGAAACAAACAAAGTACTGTTCATGAGAGCAGGTTGTTCTGTGCAGAAGGAGCAGTGATACTCTGAGAGCAGGTGTATGTGAGTGTATGTGAATGTGTGTGTGTGCAAACGTGGGTTGTGTGCAATCATGTCCAGTGAGTAAGTCATTAGATATGTGTGAAAACATGCATACCATAACCTTTCATATTTGCAACCTGACCTGCTTTTTTTTACTACGACTTACCTGTGGTGGGGTGGCTGTGGAGGTAGAGAGGGTTGTCTTCTGATTAGGAGGTTGGTGGTTCGATCCACAGCTCCTCCAGTCCACATGCAAAGGTGTCCTTGACGCCACAAATTCCTCCCAATGCATCCGTCAGTGTGCATGACAGTTAGAGCATGCTTGAAGGCATAGGATAAAGTACTGTGTGTGTGTCAATGGGTGAATGAGGCTTGTAGTAAAAAAGTGCTGTGAGTGCTCAGTAAGAGTAGAAAGTACCAGCCAATTTTCCCTTACAGTACATTCACTAAATATTTGAAAGGAATCTCAGACTAATCCATTGTATGATGCTATAATGTTAATATGATACAGCAATTCTGCAAGACACCTGCAGCAGTGAGTCTGGTGAGTGAAATTGTCATGGGAATCGGTTTTGAGTACCTGCAGGTTTTTTTTAATTGGTGATATTTGGCACCAGTGTATTGATTACATATCATAAGAGGAAGCTACTACAGTATTTATTCCACTCCTACAGCTCAACGAGCCCATATGGCAACACAGCTTTCAGTTCATTTTAATCAGGATGATGCATTTGAATAGAAAAGCAGCACATGCTCTCATTTTTTTTTTTCAGGACTGAAATAGATGATCATTTTCATATTCAGTTAATTGGCTTTTTTCCCCCCAGTTAATCACTTATAACAATCAAGCAACAGTAAAAATGTTGATTGAAAATTTTTTTGAAGCAGTGTCATCAGATGTTTCGTTTTGTCCAATCAGCAGTTTGAAACCAAAACCTATTTAAACAACTTAAATGTTAAGACGTGAAAAAACAATTATAAGCTGGTTTTAACCAAAGATTATTTTTCAATGAAATATTTTTTATTGAGTTACATTATTACAGTTTCTCTTAACTCCTAGTATTTGATAGGGGATGAAAAATTGTTTGCATTTTCTTCATCTGTTATTATTGGAAATTAGTTGCTATTTTTAATTTCTTGTGGAGGGAAACCTGGCTTAATCTGACTCTAACCCATGTCTCTCTCTCTCTCTCTCTCTCTCTCTCTCTCCTCTCTCTCTCTCTCTCTCTCTCTCCTATCCTATCCTATCCTGTCCTATGGGTCTTATGGTAGTTATATCACCTCATCTTTGTCCCAAAAGCAGCAGCTCTTACATAATTTTGGTCATTTCCCTTACTCCATTGTTCTCACTGTTCCTTTTTCTCAGACATACAAAATGCATCTAAACTCTGAAGCACCATACATACATTTTTTTCCATAAAAATGCCACCATGCAATCCATCTAGGTCCCCATCCCCTTTAATGTCTCTTTAGCCCTGCACTTGGCTGCTTGAGTAATATTTATTGCACAGTCTCTTTTAGTCCCAGTTTCTCCTTTTTATTCGTTTCCCCCTGAAACAAACAAGTCCTGTGCCGCAAGGCGAACCTCCCCAACTCCACCCCCACCCCCCACCCCACTCCACCACCTCCACCAACCCTCCCCACCTTCTCCGGTCCCTACCCTCTCTCCTTCAGCACTGACAGATAGACAGACATAGTGTTCTCTCTTTCTTTGCCTTTCACCTCTCAAACCTCCCTCCATCCATCCTGCCTGGACGGGTACAATGCAGGCGCTCTATCCTGCGGCAGGGAGAATGCAGCCCTGAACTAACAATATCACCAAGGCTGCCTGAATGCCGCCGAGTCCCATTGTGCTCTGTCAGAGGGGAGTTAACACCCATGTCTGAGCCCAATGAATAGTATTATTGTGTCTGAGACATACACCGCACCCCGGGTCCCCATCCATGTCCCCCAACTCAACTCGCCTGCCCCCCCAAACTTGCCTCTCTTGTCCCAACAGTGTAGCCCCCCTCTCACACCACTCTTGCTCCCCCTTCGCTCTTTCCTTAACAGACAGCTCTAACTTCCAAAGCCTTGCCGGCCCACTGACTCTAAACCTCAGCACTTTACTTCTCTATTCCGCTGGCAGTCAGCCCATGGGTTTTAGTCTGGTTTTTAGGACTGCAGAGGGGCTAAGAGAGGTGAAAAGAAGGGCTGTAGTGACTGTTCCAAGAATATTTTGCAGATTGTGTGGTTCAGGCGGCATGGTGCAATGTGAGGTAGTGGGGGTTGAATTTGGTCATAGCTCTTTTTCTGTTGAGGAACACAATAGGACCATGGATCCTCAAAGAAATGCCCCCCCACCCACCCCCCAAAACTGCTATTATCATAAGAAGAGGGCTGCTGAACCAATTTAAATAATTCTGGATGATACAAAAGCTGAGATGTTTTGTTTGGCAAAGTTTCTTTAGAGCAGCACTGGTCCGGCCAAAACATTTCCATTCCTTCACACTAACTGCCACAAGTGGAGCAGGGTAGTGAAATGTCCTGTCAGTTTTAACATTACTTTTGTTATTTATAATCATTAAGGGCAAATAAATATAAAACTCCGTGGGCCTATGCTGCCAAGGAGCGTGAAAGAGCGTAGCTGTTGAAGAAAAACTTTTCCTGTAAATATTTTTAATGTATTCTATTGACGCAGGAGTGATTTTTATAATGGGCCCACTCTTGCTATATTTTGCTATCTGCAGCACATCAGAATCTAATAGCTGAGAGTACCTTTGGCAGGCAGTATCTCACTGCCTGACACACTTAACTCTCAGGCCTCAAATCCCTGCAGTTTCTGCTCTCTAAGGTTAGCAGGTTCATATTACCAGCTGAGAGAGGATGCCAGAATCCTCACCCCAGACTTCTTGGTGAACAAAGACCAGGATTGACATTCAGAGTGTGTAAAATCCTGAAAGTTAAGATTAACTTGTTTTTTTTCTCTGTCTCTGGTTGTTTGTGTACAACAGGAAGAGGAGAAGGAGGAGGAGGAGGCAGTGGAGGACGAAAAAGAGAAGCAGAGTGGGTGGAAGAATGCAAGGAGAGAAGGATAGAAGCAGTTCGAGGAGGTGGTATCGAAGCGAGTGAACCCAGAGCAGGTGAACACAGCTGTGGATCGCCATGGGCTCTCTGGCTGCCTTCCTCCTGTGGCCCCGGTGCTGCATACAGGGGTCCCGGTGAACCAGCAGGGGCCAGCCAAAGCTGCGGCAGAGTGGGCAGGCTAGGCCAGCCAAGCCAGGAGAGAGGCAGGTGAGGCGGGTGAGCTGAGCTCTCATTCCCGCCGGCTAGGAGCCTCCTCGGCAGAGTGGAGCAGCGCGGAGTAGCAGAAATCAATACAGAGGAGAGAGGCTAGCAGAGGTTGCCCAGCACCGCCTGCAGGCCTCAGAGCCCAGGGACCAACCACCACTGCTCCCAGCTCCTCTCTCCATCTCTCTTTCTATCTTTCTCCAGCAGTCCCACCACCATCTAGGGCCAAGGCCCTAACCTTGGAAGCGCCCCACACGTTGTGTGTGTGTCAGTACATGCACATGTGTGTGTGTGAAACAGAGAAAAGGGAAAGGGAAGAGACAGAGAAACAGTCTTTGTGTGTGGTTCAGCCGGAGGGTTTTTACTTGGTCCAACACCACTTGATAAAACTTTGTCAGAGAGACGTGGAGACAGCGGGAGAGGGAGAGAAGAAGAATGAGACAGGACGTCGAAGGTCTCTTTTCTTCCTCCTCCTTTCCTCTTATTACTCATTCCATCTTAACCGTTTGAATAAGGATCTGTGTGAGCAACCTGCTCAGTCCCACTTCCCAGCACAATATTCCTAAGATCTCAAGAGCCAGGATAAAAGGACAATTTGAACTTTTTCTCTCATCCGCTATATCAGACACAACCTGTCTTTTCGTCTTAGATTTTCTTACCCTCACTACAGCAGCTCCCATAAGAGGATATGGCAGTGCAGTATTGATCTATAAGGTGGAAGAGAGGAAGGCGGGCCTGCGCTTTCATACCTCTCTCTCACTATGTGTGGGGAAATAGCACCTGAAGTCCACTTACCGCTGTGCAGCAGGGATCCCATGGCAGCACAAGTGAATGGCTGCTAATTGAATGAGAGATGAAAAGGACAGTAGTTTGAAAAGTGTCGTGCCCCCAATCGTCTGTCTGATTACTGCTTAGTTTTCATCTGATTTTTTTTTTTTCTCCTCCATGTACACAAAAGTCCATCTCCTCACAGGGACTTTCACTCTTCAGATGTTTAAGCTAAATTGCAGCGGAGCAGATAAAATTGCCGAAGTAATCACAAATGAAAAGCTGGTTTAACATCAGTGTAGATGTACTCACCTTCATAAAAAAAAAAAAAGAGAGGAGAAATAAGTACATTTTAATGCAGTGGCAGAAACAGTTTTGAGTGTCATGGCACAAAACATGCTGTACATGTCTGAAGTCTGGAATGACCCTGAAGGACAGGTGGACAGTTTCCCAAGAATGAAAATGTGCAGTGATCAGAGTGGGATTCTTACTTCCTGGTGAGTACACTGTCATGGTTATGCTGTTCATTTTCATAAATACAGGCCACTATGTTATTGTGATAACCATAATGAACTAAAATGCTAAAAATCCTCTTCTTCAAACTCTGTTACCATTTCTGATACCGTTTCTGCTCAGAGGACCATGTGCGTTTTTAAAGTGAACACAGACACGTGTTGTAGTTGATCTCCACAGTCTGAGCTGTGATCATACTGTCACTGACAGCTGGAGTAGCTCATTGTTGTTGACTGTACCAGGGAGGGCATTAAAGCACGATTCCCCCTCGCCTGCCAATCTCCTGGCACACAGAGAGAAACTGGCGCCTCTCTACGCCTCAGCCTGGCAGCGATTACAAAATGGCCGATTCCTGTCTGCCAGCTGTCTCCCTCAGCCAAGATGGCGCTCAGTCTCTTTTTAATGCCCGCTGTTTGCCATCTGCCCTCTAATTGTTAACGGCTATGCAAATATCTTGTAATTGCCTTTGCATGTGCTTGATACTTAACCCCTCCCCATCAGTTGTAAATAATGGCGCTGGTGTAGATGGAATAAAAAGAAACATAACCCTGTGCGGTTGCTGATTGAATACACAGCAGGAACAATTAGCAAATGAATGTTGCCTGTTGTTGCTCTGCTCTTTACTTCTCTTTAAGCTCACCTTATTCTGTATGCAAATCACAGATGCTGTTGCTTTTGATGATAGCTGAAAAATAGACCGGCACCTCGTCTTTCTCTCACATTCAGAGACGCTCATGTGTCTTCTCATTGTGCCATATGTGGCATCTGTGGTTGGCTGCATAACCAGGGTACCCTGCCTCCTCTGACAGGCAAAGCCCACACTGTAAAGGAAAGCAGGAGTGAGGGAGAGGCATAACATAATGACCTCATTAGCATGCTCAGCACTCCCTGCTATAGGCCCTGGTGCGCCGCTGCGCCGTGGGACCCACCGGTGTACGCCCTTCTCACAGCACTCAGCATGCAACATTGTGTTCTCCCCACACAATGCAGCGCTTCATACAGGCTTTATTACGCCTTGTCAAAGCGCAGGGGGATCAGGGGTATCAGTGCAGAAGCAGCAGGATATGCGCTGTGTACGTGGAACAGGAGATGTATTGGTGCTTTATGGTCTTAATGTGGTGTTAGCTGTGCTGATGGATCCTCTGTTGCTGCTGTTGTGCATTGACATGTGTGTTTATTTGTGTGTGTGTGTGTGTGTGTGTGTGTGTGTGTGTGTGTGTGTGTGTGTGTGTGGTGTGTGTGTGCCCCCATAGTTGTGTGTTTGTGTAATTGTTCGTTTCATTGTCATCTCCCATGGCATTTGTGGCTGTTTTCACCTGTCAGTGCTAATTATTGGAAAGAGTGATCTGGTGAATCGTCTATGTCCTGGAAATAGGCTTTCAGCCACCCTGAAGACCCGCTGTATGGCATCTGTTGTCGATCTGTAGCAGTGTAGCTTTTAACTTCAGAGCGAGGACTGTAGGGCGATACTACAACACATGGGTCTCTCTCAGGACTATGACAAGATGACAGAAGATCTTGTCATTATGTGACTGGACAAAAAAGGACACACACTGACAGTGAGAAGCAGCTTTGATAGTAAAATAATTCAGCCAGGTATTAAAAGCATTAAAAAACAACAACAACAATAAGCATTGCCATACAAAAAAATAATAATAACATGTGAAGTACTGTGGTTGTCCACAATACAGTAAAGTACATTAAATATTTCCTCCTTGAAATCTGTGGTGTGATTAGTACTGGAAATTTTGATAGTGAAGGAACCACTGCTGTCTTTTAACCCTCCCTAAAAGGCTGGTTCATCCCTTTTATCATCTACTCCATCAAACTGAGGCAGTTTTAATCAAGCCTCTCTGTCTAATCAGTCCACAGTGACACTGATGAGACTGAGGTAGAGTGGAGCAGGTTAGTACAAAGAGTCCATGCTAGCAGTGGTTAGCCTTGGGGGTGGGGGGTAGGGGCAGGCTACTGTATCTTTTGTGGGGTAAAATGGCAGTCGAGAGGACCAAAATCAGCTCTCAGCTGAGATGCAATAAAAACCAATGCAAGCTAGATTAAACTTTTTTGTGTATATAGATTTTGATTATGTTCCCAGGTTAATGATTTTGTCTGAATTATTGTTTTGGAAATGAAACCTACCTAAGTTTCAGAAACTAAAAGAGGCAGAGTGAGGGAAATCTCACCAAATTTGTTTAAATCTTTCATCCATTCTTAAATATGGATGTGTGTTAAGTCTTTCAAAGAAGAAAGAGACTCAAGTCTGGATCATAAGGGACTTAAAGGGTGGGGCCATCATATTTTTCCATATTCAAAACTACAAGGACAACCATATGGTATGACAAGCAACCGATGAACATAATACCTCACCACAGCCATCATAAGTGACACGTACTTGCTCATAGACACATACTGTGTGAACACACACACTTTCATGTGTTCATTCACACATACTCAGGGAAAAAAAAAAAAAAAAAAAAAGAGCCGGGGGGGTCCCCAACACCATCCCCTGCAGAAAGCTTTTATGTTAATCACAGTTATGGCCCTGTTTGCTACTACAGTATGGCAATTATGCATAATTCAACACACAGACAACAGGCAGGATAGAACAGTAAACCTCGGTTGAGATGGATGCACTGCCTGTGCTTGAATATAGACGTATGCGAGTTTGAGACACTAAATAGAGTTAAGCAGAATGACAGCACTCGCGTTTTCCATTCATAAGCTTTAAGGCTAAAGTATATACTGATAGTCCAATAATTTTCATTTTAATTTTAGCTAATGCATCTTTGTATCTTTTTAATCTAATATTCATGATTTAAGTAACTGTATAACATTTCTAAATCACCAATATTACTAAAACTTTATATTTTACCATATTTTTTTACAGACCAAAAAAATCATTCTTAATAGATGATTTAACTTTTTATTTAATCAGAGTAAGATCTGCTTAAACATATGAAAGATCAACACTATTACTGTAGGACTGTAGTATAGCATCATTTTCCTCAATTGTATTAACTAAGACATTTTTAAGGTGTATTTTTGTACAGTCGTAATGGAGTGACTTGAATGTGGACTGTTCATTTGTGTGCAAGAGAGTGTCGTTCACTCCACTGCAGCTTTTCTCATTCTGACTGCCCATTGCTTTTTATTTGCTTAGGTATTGATTGAATGTGGTGCACCCTCTGAAGTAATAGTTGCTGAAAGCATTTACAGCCATCACTCAATTTATCCTGGCCAGTTTCACATGTCACTCTTTTTCTGGTTGTGACCAAACAAATAAGTCATCAGTTCTGTCTCAGATCAGCTTATTATTCAAATGAAAAATGAAATTTAAACATGTATGTGCTGATTTAGCCACAATAGGTAAATTGGCCATTTTTATGTAGATTTTGGGCAGTTTTCTCTTCTTTATGATGCTTAAATGCATGTATGTTATTTTGATAAGATTGTTGAGCTCAATTGATCACAAAAGCTTCTAACTGCAATTATTTCCACATATTCATTCATATTCATTCATTCATTTCAAGCACTGCGGTTTTGTATTAAAATAACAGCCATTATTTCCCCAAAAAGTGAATAATTTGAAATATTGAACCTCTTTTTTCAGTTATAATTCAGGAAATCTGTTGAACAGGTTAAGATCTTTTTCTGGCCATTTTATTTGGCAAGATGCACTTGATAGACCAAACTAAATTCGCTTCAATGATACTCAAGCAAATTCCTTATGTGAAACTACCCTTCTTAGGAAGTAATTCCTGAGTCAAGTGCTGCTGCTGTGGTTTCCTCAGAGCTGCAACACTGAGCCCCAAGTCTGATTATAGACTCAGGGAAAAACAGTCAGGCATTTATCCAAGTCACTGATTATGTCATTTCAACAGGCTGCAAACACTCAGACAGGGTAGACAGCTCTGAGGGGAGAATTATGAAGCCGGAGTGGAATGGAGGCTGTATGAAAAGGAAATGAAAATGGAGTAGTGCTGTATGTGTGATTAAACTGCCTGCTCGCCGGCAAAAGGCCACGCTGGTGTAACATAGGCCTGAGATTTGGCCATAATGAAAATGTGAAGGTGGTGGGGTTTGAACCCTCTGAATGATGTGTATGAGAGCGCACACACACACACACACACACGCGCGCGCACACACTCTCGTGGCTGCACATGAGTTATATATAGTGTATGTATGTGCTCAGGCTGAATGGTTTATATGAGGGGCTGTTAAGAAAGACTGCAGATGTAATTTCAGACACAAAGCACAGAAAAATAATACAATACATGCGTCTCCAATTAAAAAAAAAAAAAAAAAAAAAATATATATATATATATATATATATATATTAAACTGAACCATTCAGATGCAGAAGCAGAATCCCAGTCATAAAGCGTGGGAACTGACTAAATAATTAGGAGTTGAGGGGTCTGTGTGGTGGAGGGGGTTTCAGTTAGTTCATGGCCAGACACCCCAGCTGCACTGACTCCATTCAGAAACAGGTTAAGGAGGACCTCAAAGGTCAAGGTTAGAGGGGGTAGGGGGGGAAGGGGTCATCATTGCAGCAAAAAGCATTGTGTGTGTGTGTGTGTGTGTGTGTGTGTGTGTGTGTGTGTGTGTGTGTGTGTGTGTGTGTGTGCCAGTCTTCTGTCGTTCGTTCCTGGCTGGCTGGCTGGTTCACTTGTCTGTAAGCTGCTTCTGTGTTTGCTTAGTTTATAAGCTGCTTCTTATTGCCTTGCTCCAGGGACAACTTGAGCAGAGAAACAGGGGAACCCAACCCCCTTCCGTCAGCCTCTGGCCAGTCTCCAGCCGGCCCTGAGCCAAATCGAGCCAGAAATCAGACCTGCAGCCTAGTCAACCCCCTGGTCAAACAACCCCCAGCCAAATGCAGTCAAACCTAGTGAGACACTTTGACAGCCCCCCCACCCCCTGTCTGTCTCAGTCTGCTGCCCCCTGTAATTTAGCATGTTGGCTCTGGAGTCATCAAATGTGCATGCCTCAATCAGAAATGTCTTTTACTACATGTGCCACTTTGGAACGCTTTGATTGGATACTTGTAGAAATAATTATAAATCATCAAATTTTAAAAATATTTCTGCACCATGTGTTAATTTCATGTGCCATCGTCATCATATGACATCTTCTTAATGAAGCTGGTTATCAATACCAAACCTGTCTGCTGCTGAAATGTCACTGCCATTTCATCAAATCATCCAAGAGGCGAGTCTGTGAGCTTGGGGCACATTAGGCATGTTACGTTTGACATGAGCAGTGTAAGCCCTTTAAGAGGAGGGACTGCAGCACATGAGGAGAGGAGAAAGACAGGATGTGGAGGCAGATGAGGGAAAAGAGAGGACAGTGGAAGCGAGGGAAGAAATGGAGAGAAGCAGACGCACAAGCTAACCCACCCTGCGGTTGCCTGCTTCCATTCTTCATCGCGTACTTATGCTTCATTAGACTGTCTGAAAGAAAGACCCGCTTTCCCTCATCACCTCAATAGACTAGTCTCCTTCTCTCTTCCATAGCCTGGAGGGTTCTCCTACAAAAACCCACCGCCCTTACCCTCGTTTTCCTTCTCATTTCTGCCTCCGTCTCTTAATCGTCTCAGTTCGCCCTGAAATCAAGCTTAGTAACAGCAGTTTTGTGAGCCCCTCTGGTCCAACGCTCCCCCACCCCTCCATCTCCTATCATCCTCCGATCCCCACCAGCTCCCCTTCTCTGCTCATTCACTCACCTTGGTCAGACACACCACCCACCCACTGCTTAAATCCCTATCAGCATGTCAAGTAAATGTCTGCCCAGCTGGGGTTGACACACACACACACACACACACGCACACAGACACACACACACACACACACACACACACACACACACACACACACACACACACACACACACACACACACACACAGACATGCACACATGCTGAAATATAAATGCTCTACACACACAATCTTTGCCTGCTTCTGGGGTTTAGCCTTCCTCCCTGCTGACCCTTTTCACCCCTGTTTTGCTCTCTTCCCCTTCCCGCCGACTTTCTTTCCCGCTCTGACTCTCCTCAGGCACCGATCTGACAGGATGGTTTGGCTAGCTGACTATATCTGCAAGAGGTTTATCACAGAGCTTCGCTGCACTCCTTCTGTTGCCTGCCTGTTTTTATTTTCAAAATTAAAGTGCTTTCTCCAAAAGCCGCTCTGTACCTTAGGCCATGCTCACCTTTACATCCCATCTTTTTTGATTAAAAGGTTAGTGGAATCCTATCCTCTAAATTTGTTACAGTAAAATCTGGTCAGTTTATCTTCTAATACAATCTGCAGCTGCAATATCTGGGCTGTGTGTTAAGAAATAAGCTCTCATATCTGCCATATTTTGAAGTCGCTCTACTGCCGAATACTTATTTTTTCCAGAAGGGATGTAATATGTACCCAGGAACATTCTTTAACACAGGGTTTTGCAATCTTCCTTTCCAGATTATTTTCAGACAAATACTGCCAAAGATTCATTTTTTATTATTTTTTGCATTATCTACCATAGTTACATCTTTCAGTAAAATGTTATTGCTGTAAGATTTACAAGAAATATATTATGATTAAGGTATTTATGATGTAAAGAGATCAGATTTGCCTATCACAAAAAGATCCTTTGTTTGTTTGCATATATGGCTGCAGCTGTTTAGCGTAGTATTTAGGGAATAAGTGATTTCCTTATTCATCTAAATTGTCACAAACCTAGCCTTGATCTAATCGCCTACCAGGTGAAGTCGCAGTCTCCTGGGTTGTAAGAATAATTTGTGCAATTTGAGTTTGCTATGCTCTTGTGGTGCTACATTACGCTGCGTGCCTCACTGTTTTTCCCCTTCATGTGTTTCTGGTTCGTATACGCTGCTGATATCATTAACATGCAGGGGGACAGTCATCACTGAGCTCCCAGCAGACTTAAAGAAAAAATCTCACCCTGTTTCTTCTCGGAATAAGTGACCATTTCTCGTTTGAAGCACCCCCCCCCCCTTTGTACCACATTTCAATCATTACGCTGATTTTTGGGGACAATGACGAGCAAAGCGCATTCTCAGCAGTGCCTCAGTCAACATACCACAATCTTTATGTAAATGTATTCAGATGCATTCTCAGCCCTGTAGACCATCATCTCTGCTGGGTGGTGGTGGTGGAGGAGGCTGTTCACTCATATTTTCTCCTGTAGCAGGCTGAAAAACACGCAGCATGGTTGGTGAAGCACACTGCGAGGTGGACCCCTGCCAACATGCCTGAGAAACCCCTATTAAACCCTATGTTTATATTGGGGCTGTGATTTACAAATGTGCGTTTTCTTGCCTTTAGGCATGTGCACCCCCTATGCCGTTTTGCTTTTTCATCAGGCGCACAGCAGACAGCAATAGAATAGTGAGGATGGGGTCCTTGCTGCGTATGGAAGGGGAGGGGAACGAGAGAGGGTGATGCGTAAATGTGTGCATTTTGATCTTATTGGGCGCTCTTCTCTGGAGCTCGGTATTCTGCTCATATTGAGATATTTCCTGAGCGTGTTGACACAATTATGCATGCGCACGCAGGTGTGTACAGCTGTGCTCCTCGGCTCCGGTTCACCTCTAATGTTCTGAACTTGACACTCAGCAAGTTCATTGTTATTCATTTCACTGTCATCCCGGGTGCCCTGTGAGACTGTCCAAGTCTCCAGCCCAGGTTGTCCTGGCAGGACTGTGTTTGTCACAGAAACACACATACAGGCAAGGACCCACACAAACCTATTGTTTCAGCATCAGTATGACTGTAGTCCTCCGGGTAAACGTGTGTGCTGACTGGATTGGAGGACACAATGAGATGGTGCAGTTTGTCTGGGACTTGGTACGGCTGTGTTCAAAAGTACAGTTCTCTGGTGAATGGGTGCAACGAGAGCAGATGTAAAGTTTCGCTGTGTATCCTGATATGGGTTTTATTTTGGTGAGGTGTTGAAGTTGGATTTGAAATATTTAAATTTCATTTTGTGTTTGACTGCATGTCACCCAAAACCTAATTTAAAAACCATTTCTCACTCAAACTTTTGTGCTCTGTGATTTCTAAGTTCCTTAAAAATCTGTGTCTTTTTCCCCTCTTGTTTTCTTGTCCTTTATTGTCTCCTTTCTGTTTTTTTTTTTTCCTTACTTTCTCCTTCTGTCACTAGAAAACCAGGGGCTGCAGTTTGCTTAGCTGAGTCCATAAAGAGGCACCTTAAAAAGCTGTGTTAACAGACCAACAAAGCTTTAAATGTGCCCCCCTCTGTGAGAGGGTGGTTCCCATAGGGATGTGGCGTGGCGCTCCATTGGTAGGCTTCTATCCGGCCTCTCATTCAGCCCAACGCTCAGTCACGGTCACTTATGGTAGGAGGAGAAATCACACAATTCAGCCCAGGCCTGATCCAATGACATGTTTTTTTAATGAGGTGGCTCTATGTCTTTGTTTGGCCACCAAATTCAAGTCCAGACCTGAGCAAGTCCTGCTGAATAAGATGCAAGGCCATGGCCAGGCACAACTTAGCACTTAAAAAACCCACAAAGAGCTCAGCTTCTGTTGAGCGAGTGAATAGGTCCCCACTTTCACAGTGTTCTTCTTTGAACATGACAAGCAAGCGGCGCTGTACTGACAATTAATTTTAAGTTCTTATTTCTAATGGGAGTTTTAATGCAACATTTGTTGTCTTCTTAGCTGGAGGACAAGCTCAAAACCCTTATATATATTTTAGCAGAATACAGTGGCACTCAAAGGAATTGCCTGGAAGCTAATTCTACACCTTCTAGTTATTTTTTTCCAGGGTCATACACCAACAGATTTCTTTCTCTTTCATTTTCGCCGGTCCTGGTGTCTTTTTCAGAAAACGCCACACCATATATCACACATACGTGCATTTGTCATACGGTGTGTGTACATCTGCGAGCGTGCCAGACGCTCACTGGTTTGTATGTTCAGGGGTGAGGACTGTCATTAAACTGTCTGCCTGCATCACTAGACTCAACCATCACCGGGGCTGGCTGTCCATTCTGCTTCTTGCTAAGTCTTAGAGCAACACACACACACACACTCAGATTCACTTGGCCGGCAGCCAGGGTTCACATACACAAAGCATACAGTCTGCCTCTTCACACTGATTTGAAAGATGACATTAGCAAATACTGATATTTTTATGTTAATGCTGCAGAGGTTAGATAAATTTTGAGCCAAAAAAAAAAATCTTAAACATACAGAGTTAATACATTTTCTTAGTTGCAGGAAAAAGTATTTGAAAGTATTAGTTGTGATCATATTCCCAACTTGTTCAGCTTCTGGAGCCTTAATATGAAGTGATATTTTTGACCCCCCACCCCCACCCCCACCCCATAATTAATAACATTTACTGAAAAGGGATTTTTTGTTTTCAGATTTTCTTTTTCAGGTGAATTGTTTCAGAGCTCTTAAAAAAATAATAATATTTGTTTCTTTTTGTCCCTTTAATTAGGGTAGTGCATATTTTTCCACTAGCTCTAACGAAAGCCTTTTTAATAGGTTCATAAGGCAAGGTTGCAACAAAGGAAAAAAAAACAAAGAAAATTTGGTTACTTAAAGTGAATAAAAATATGCAGGGAAGAAAAACTAAACTTTTTATGTTTTGCCAAGTTCAGCACACTACAATAGACCACAGTGTGCCCACTGGACCTGTCTGCCCAACTGCTAAAGCACCCTTAAACCCTCTCATACAGCCAACCCATCAGCTGGGCTACTTGTCTCTGATTTAGTCCGACTATGTTCTTTGCTCATGTTCAAGGCTGTGGTAATGAGGAATTAGTATGCAGAGAAGCAGACAGACGGCCCTGTGGATCTAATAGGTAGCCAGACTGGAGAAGTAGACTGTAGTGGGGGGAAAGAGCATCTTGTTCACTTCTCCTCTTTCTATCCTCCTGCTCCCCTTCCATCACCCCTTTTTCGCCTCGTTCCCCATGCCCTGTCCCAAACCTTAATGGGACGTCAGATGGACAGCCTTGCCTGAATTGAGCAGGGACAACAGCCTGCAACCCCCTTGTTGTCTTTCCAGAAAAAAAAAAAAAAAAAGACTTCCCCATCCCCCTTCTCCTCCCCATACCCCATTTGCTCTCACACAGCTAGCACCCATAGCTGCTCCCCTCAGTTCTCAGGGCTATTGAAGGGGTCCCAGACACCCTCCACTCTTCAGTCTCTCAGCCTAACTCTGAATAAATTAGACACGTCTCCCTGGTGCCTCGTCAGCCGCTCGGGGCACGCCTGGCCTCAGGTCTGCCATCTTCCAATCTGCTGCTCTTGCCCCCCTCATGCTGTCACCTTCTGTCTCCCTCCACCACCCCCATCTACTGTATTTTATCAATCCTCGATCTTCTTCCATCTCATCTCGAGTCTTGTGTCCATCTTCTTCCAGAATCACAGTCGCTACCTCTTCTGCTTCTGCTTTTGTCAATTTTCCACTTCCTTTTTTCGCCTTTTTTTTGCCCCTCCTAAAATCCCCTGACACACTCACTCCTACCTAACCCGCTTTATATTCTCCACATTCTCTCTATCTGCTTTTCTTATCCTGCTAGCAGTTTCTTATCCATATCCACCAAGCCTTTTCCTCTCCTCTCCTCTCCTCTCCTCTCCTCTCCTCTCCTCTCCTCTCCTCTTCTCTCCTCTCCTCTCCTCTTCTCTCCTCTCCTCTCCTCTCCTCTCCTCTCCTCTCCTCTCCTCTTCTCTCCTCTCCTCTCCTCTCCTCTCCTCTCCTCTTCTCTCCTCTCCTCTCCTCTTCAGCCAGGATATTGTTTACATCTGTCTTGGTAATCACCGACAGAGCCTCTCTAGACCTCACAGATGTTGCAATAATACAGGGGATTAGCAGGCTTAACACTCGGGCTTATTTAGGGAGTTTTCCCGATGGCATGGTAGTGAAGCTCATCAGCTCCTCTGAATTTGACCTTTTTTTCTGTTTCACTCACTTGTGCTGAAATCCTGCAGTCTCTCTCCTCTTTGATTTTTGATTTTTCTCTCTCTCTCTCTCTCTCTCTTTTTTTTTTTTTTTTTTTTTACAAAAGTCTGGAATGCTGATTTTTAAACCAGACTGGAGCTCTGGGTTCCCACTTCCAGCAGCTACAACAGTGTTTGGGTTAAATAACAGCTAACATACTAAACATTCTGCATGAGAGGGAGCACATACTGTGCTCTTGTTTTTATTCTGAAGCTCTTTAATCTAGTATCATATTAGCCGCCTCACATAGTCTATTTGTTTATCCCTGGCCTCCTCTGTCCTTGCAAGAATAACAACCCAATGTAGCTAGCTAGCTATGTGCTAGCTTCTTTCTTTGCTCACTATGATGAGGCTTGGACCTCCCCCCGTCTCCTCTGCTTTCCTCTTTACCTCAGCCTTGAACGATAATTAGATGGCCTTCTTAGACTCAGCATCTCTGCTGCTCCTCTCTGCATCGTGCTGTACAACGCCGCTCCTGTTTTATGACCAAGCAGATCCTGCATCTGAGACTGTGTGTGTGTATGTGTGTGTTTGGGTCAATGTATTTCTGTCTGGATTCTAATCCCAAAGGTGATATTAGTCTCACAGGGGGCAACCCATCCCCCCTCCAGCGTGTGTGTGAGTATGTGTGTGTGTGTGTGTGTGTGTTTGTGCTTCAGGCATTGGGGTCAGCCAGGAAGCCCAGACAGGGCTCTATCTTGACCTCTGACCCATGACTGTCTGCTTGCTCAGGGGTCATGCACACTCGTGATGCAGACAGCTGATAGACGCACAAACAAACCGACATGCACACGCGTACATGCGCCCTCCCCCCATTTAGTAAACATTAACAGTTTGGTGGGTCTGGGGTGATGATGACACAGGCAGCGTCATCGTGGCTGGATGCATGCACAGAGCTCACGTGATTTAAGCGTAGTGTATGCTCATCTGAAACAACTCTTCCTGTTTTATGGTTTTCTATGAGAAATGCTTAGTTAACATTTACTAAAGGACACTTAGAATTAGAGGAATATTTTTTGGCTAACTGCAAAATTTGTAGGATCTTCTATTCACTAATCAGTCTCTTTTTTTTATATATATCTTCACAGATGCAGTCAGAAAAGCCACCGTGAAGATAAAATCGATGTTCGAGCTTCCACCTGAATAACAAAGCATGCGTGCTGTCTGTAGCCAATTTCTTTGAACACATTTAGCCTTGGCCACATATGGAAAATGCCACCTCTACACCTGCAAGAACAGTCACTTAGACACACATCATTAGAGTCTGATTATCGTCTGTCTAGGCGCTCGTCATTGTCGATGTGAACAGGTAAGTCAGAACTGCTTCTAAAAGGTAAGTTTAGAGGTTGAATCAATTTAAGTGCTGTCTAAAGTGTAAAATGGAGCTGCCGAATAATATTTTCCAAAATTAGTTTCATTAGATATGAATTACTATATTTGAGACCAATTTTAGGTCGGAGATTGGATGAGACCCCAAGGGGTCTTTCTTTTTCACTCTGTAATTTACATTCAAGTATTTGATTGTAAAATCATTCAGCGAGAGTTTGCTGTTGTTGAATTACTTTCCTCTTTTCTGTGAGACATTATGTACACATACATATTTAGAAAATCCTTTTCCATAAAGAAATAAACAAATTTATCATAAAACACTGAACAAGATTGCAAAATGCCAAAAGTGTTGTTCTAATGGGATATATATTTTGAATAAAGTTGATCAATTTGTGAAATGAAAAATTGCCTTGGTTGTTTTTTTTCTGTTTAAGTATCATTTCTATATCTGTCAGAAATGTTTGTTTTTAATAGTTGTGATTATCCCTGAAGCATACAGTAGTGATATTCTGATCGTGTTTCACTAATATCCAATAATCCAATGAAAACATGCGAACAGCAGTGATTTTGATTTTAATTTCTTGTCTATTCAAAGCTTGGTATATCTAACTGCTCAGTGCTATCTATAGTTGCTGAACTTGGTGACATCCTTCTACCTTCTTATGAACATAGGCACTTAATTTGCCAGTACACCATTCTCTCTCCAAGTAGTTACATTTTTCTGAATGTGTTTTAATTTGCAGATTACATGCTCTCTAACAAATATGGTCTTCACTCCTGTTGGGATCCCATTTGCAAAAAAGCTACAGTACTCAGCTGCTTTAGGAAATTATTTACTTTTTGACCCATTTTAAAAATATGTCTTCAGAAGGATTGAGAGACGGTCAACCGCTTGATGGTTCTGGCAGTTTCAGAGGATTTAATGACAACAAACATATTGAGCCTGATCCTCCAGCACAGCACAACAAAGCACTGATGCTTCATATACAATTTTGATGTGGCACAAGATGGTATAGGAGCCTGTTTATTTAGATTACTCTGATTATTCCAACATTGGCTGAAGGGCTGGAAGGGGAACAGTTAAACCTAGTGGCCTAAATCTGTAGTGTCAATTAGGTGCTTTTGTATGTGAGCAGCAGGGGTGTTGAAGCGAATTGCTGAAGCTGAAGGAAACTCTGAACAATGATACACATTTATAACCACACACATACACACGCATTGGTCCTTTTTTTTTTTTGTGGGGATCACACCTCCTTTTGTTTTCCCTCAACAGCCAGTAAAGGCGATGCCCCAGTGCCCCCAGTGTGCTCCAGTGCTCTGGGTGAAATAGGCTGCCTGCTCTCTTTTCTAGCCCCCCCACTCTCCCCCAACCATGCTGTCCCCTCACTCTCCAGGCTTCCCAGACCTCAGCCTCCCCCTGACTAGTCCTGACCTGAAATTAGGCCCAGGCAAGCCTCCATGGCCAGGCCGGCATAAAAGGAGATGTGTGCGTGTGTGTGTGTGTGTGTGTGTGTGTGTGTGTGTGTGTGTGTGTGTGTGTGTGTGTGTGTGTGTGTGTGTGTGTGTGTGTGTGCGTGTGTGTGTGTGTGTGCGCGCGCACCATGGCCCTGAAAGAAAGTAGGAGATTATCCCATTCTGTGTGTCCAGTCACCAGTGCGGTATTGACCATGGTGGGCCACCCAGGGAGCGTCCAGCCAGCCGTGAGATGGCCTGATATACATGCTTACTGGCCGTGCTAGATTCCCCCACTCTCACCGGGGAGAAGGCCGAGTCCTACAGGCTGGACTCTTTCTAAACACACTGTATGTGAAGTGACCGACTCTCCGTACACACACACACACACACACACACACACACACACACACACACACACACACACACACATTTCGTTGTGGCCTCTGTACAGTGAAAGACATTGCCATCAGGTCGTTTTCTGTGTCCTGCGAGGCGAGGCGGAGGTCATTGAGAAGGTGGAAAACCTCTTTAATGGTGGCAATGATACCATAACACCTATAGATAGAGTTACGGATCATGTCACATAAAGTCTGTATACAGGTTACAACTCCAACAGCGAGGCCTGGCAAATGTGAAGACAAGTGTAAAAAAACAAAAGACGGGTGTGTAGAAAGATAGAATTAGATGTTTTTATTTTGTACTTAATTTGATTTATATATTCCATCCAATTTGTTATTCTTGTCTCTTCATGATCATTGTGAAATTAGTGGTAATGTATTCTATTCTATTTTTTTTTTTTTACCTTTTTTGTGGTTTCAGATATATTTATACTAGTATAAGAAATATAGTTAATAAATAGATCACAGAAAGACAATGAAAAATTTTTAACATGGCCACATAAGAGTTTATTAAATGTCTTTAAAACCTGACCAACACATTAATTTGTTAGCTCACTGAGTTGTAAAAGCAGCCTTTTATTGACCTAAACAAAGCCTCGGGGATGAGCTAATTGTCGTTTGATTGCTCGGCTGTTTGTTTGTCAGTGGACAGGCTGTAACATTCTGGTCCGTTAGCAGAACAAAGGCCTTTAACAGCAGGACAGAGCTGCACAAAGCTCAGCGGCTAGAAAAACAAATAAAACAATTTAAATGGAGGTGTGAATTTTATTGCTTTTTTCAATTGCATGTAAACTGTGGCTAAGAAAGCAATCAGATCTTTGTTTATATTCTTTGTGTTAATTCTATTAAATGTGCTGGAATAAACAGGAATCAAATTTCCCAAAGGTTCAGAGTGTGCATTTTATTTAACAATTAAAATCATACTTATTTTAGCGCCGATATTTTAATCACCACCATTTTTCATCATCGTTTTGGGGGTGTTGTGAGCACCCTTTAAAAACACACACAATTTCTCTGATTGGTTGCTTTTGTGCAACATAAACAACACAGGACAATGCATTATACATATGGACAAAAAAGAGGAGCAAACACTGTAATTAATTTAAAGTTATAACACAAATCATGAGAAAGTTTTCTGCTCAAATGAATGATGAGTCGTAATAAATAAGAAATTTAGCCTGTTTTATATAAGAGCATATTTTCGTGGATTGTTTATGTACATATATTTCAGAAATGCTCTTAAGCAGAGTATGATTTAACTCTCCAAGCTGGGCTCATAAAACTGCATCTTAAATGTCCTTTGCAAGATGACATCAGTGTGGAGTGTATTATGGGCCCTCAGGAGTGTTGTGTATTTTATAGAGAAACCAGCTGCACAAACACTACAAGAATAAGGAGTAGCAGTTATTAACGACAGTACGGTCATCCCGTAATGTAGAGCTTCAATTCGCAGAACGCGGTACACTGATAACTGGATCTATTTATTTTCCTAGATGTTCATTAGCACAACATTTCAAACGAGCCAAATGATTGGAGCCAGAGAACTCAAACAAAACATGCAAGGATGTGTGCGCCAATGAGCACACGTGGTAGTATGTAAATTGATGTAACCAAACAAAAGGCAGGTGTCTATGCATTGAAAATACTGTACGATACATGTGAAATGTTTTTACTTCACACCAGTGCAGTAGAGTCCAGAGGATCTGAGTTCAGCTGTGGCCTAATGAGGTGCCATTCCCAGCATTTGAACATAAAATTTAATTCTTATGTAAGTGTTCTAATTCCAGACTCTAATGACTCATATCATATAACGAAAGGCTGGCTTTATGAAACGTGTTGATATGAGATTAGAGTATAAAGGAAGCTGAAATGCAAACGGAAAATGGCTGTGAATAAAAGCTCCAGTTTTACAAAAGCTCATTTTAATACTGGTGTATAAAGAATAGGAACATGATTCATACTTAAAACCAGCCATCCTGCAATTTGAAATTTTCTCTCACGCTCAGTAATTCAGTGTGTATGCAGGGGTCATCTCCTTGGCTCCCCTGAACTTGGTAGCCCCTGAAACACCTAATAAACTCTTTAGGTTCAGCCCACAGCACTCAAAGAGGAGCAAGTTGAGGGTAAGGGGTTTGTTATGGTGGAGTCAGGACATGGATGGGTGGGACTGTTGAGGTGGGGGTCTAGGGGGAGAGGCTGTCTCAAAAAAAGTCCAGAGAACTTGGAGCCTAGTTTGTCATGCTAACTGCAGTGATGCCATTGAGTGTGGACCCAGGGAGCAGAAGGTTCACAGGACCCCGGCCATTCACATGCAAAGTCCGTCAGAGTGTTCTCCTTCATACGTCCACCCGCCACACACCCACCCACCAACCCCCAGCTTCTGCTCCAGAAAAAAAAAATGTTTATAAATGGGCACAGATGATGTTACATGGAAAAAACAACAGAAAAAAATATGATTGCTGTAAAATGTATTTAAAATATTCCTTTTAAATATGAATGCTGTTGAAGAACAATTACAACAAAAACACGTAGGTCGTCAGACAACATGAATATTCCAGACAGTCATCTTTAACTTCCTATGACCTTGACACTACCTTGACAGGCAGTGGCGTAAAATTGACCTCATTTCCTGGCCCAACTGCATGTTCCAAGAAACACAACTTCTATTTAAATTTCTATTTTGGCATCTCTATTAAATCAGCCACACACCCTGATTCTTATTTGTGCTCGCTGCTGTAGGCTGCACCTCTCATCTGTTTCACCTGATCCAGGGATTGGAGGAAGCTACAACTCATTGCATGTTGAATATGTTTAAATGCCAAGTGGTGAAAATGTCAGCAGCCGTACAAGCACATACACGTATGCATTTACTCTCTTTAAATGCAAAAAACGCTATGCAAATGAGTGTGTTAACTGCCTCCGGGCTTTAAACACAGTGAGTAGAGGTAACAAGCACATTGTGTGTGTGTGTGTGTGTGTGTGTGTGTGTGTGTGTGCCCAGATTTATGTGCTCAGATTTATGCCTACAACCAAGAATTGAAGGAGTCTCCATTTGTATGTTTGTGTGTGTGTGTGTGTGTGTGTGTGTGTGTGTGTGTGTGTGTGTGTGTGTGTGTGTGTGTGTGTGTGTGTGTGTGTAAGTGTGTGTTTGTGCCCCCTCATCTGCACTTGGAGAAGCCGTTTGCAGCCTGTATTTGATTGAGTGAAGGCCAACGCAGCCTGAACACTCCCTCTAATGGAAGAGTGGAGCCCAGCAGCTCAGTAATGCACTGACCCCAGAGCTTTTACAATGCTGCCAGCCGATAAGTGGCAATATGCTGGATCTTATAAAATTAACAAGACTGAGCTATGGGGAGTAGGTGCTTCAAGGGTGGCAGTGGGAGAGGATGACGATCCTATAGCACTTGTAAATATCAGCATTCATGCATGGAGGGATTGTAGCTTTTCCTGACTGAGCTTTTATAGTCATGGCAGTCGGATTAGCAATTTTTTCCCGACCATTTCTCATCTTTTTTTAAGGGAAATTTACAGGTAAACTTTTACAGGCCCGTTTATGTTAGATAAAACATCCCTCAAGGCATTTTAATGCTTGTGAATTTATGAAAGCTGCCTTGGAGCCAGGTGCTCGGGAGGCTAACGCAGAGCAGGCCTTCAAAGTGATGGCAACTGGATACCTGCCAGCATGGCTACTGCAGGACACCACAAGGGGTGTGAACATGCGTGCATATGTTTATCATAGATTCTCTGCTAAACCAGTGCTATGACATGCACAGCACAGGTTCAAAGTCAAATGGCCCCCGCGCTTGGTTGCTCACCATCTATTGTGTTCTGGGTGAAGAGGGCCTGAATGTTTTTAAGTCCTCTAAAATACATAAAGAAAATTTTTTACAGCCACTGCCACAGTTTCAGCCAAATCTGATTCTGTTCAGAGAAGGCATCCTCCCAGTGCAAACTCCTCACCTTTCCTACACCCTATGAGACCGGATGAGTGTGTGCGGAGGAAGGCTGTTTTTGTGTGCATTTCCACCTTATACTGTGCGTTTATGTGTGTGTGCAGCTATTGTCTGCTAGTGCTCCAGCAGGGGCTTCAAAGTGAATTATTCATGCGAGATTTGAATACATGCAAATGGTTTGCTCCCCTCCCTTGGCACAGATCCAGGTTACCTATGGCAACGGCGCCTTCAAGAAGCATCCTTCCACCCCTCCTCCTCCTCCTCTTCGTCTTCCTCCGCCCGCTTCTCTCAAGCACCCGCCCTCCAACCATGTTATCCAGCCAGTCGCATTGTTTCGACTGTTGCAGCACCTGGGTGGGTGGCTGCACACTGTAGGGTGGCAGGAAATCCCATAATTCATAGTCAAGGTCATATAGGTAGGGAGGCGATGAAGGGTTGGCAGATGGAAAGAGGGCAGCATCCCTCCATCCAGCTGATGCTTGGATGGGAAGTTCAAGAGACGACACTGAGCCCACGGTGAAGAAAAGAAGCAGTTTTGGGTGGCGAATAATGCGACAGACTGTGCACACACACACACACACACACACACAAACAATTCAGATTTACTCACAGCTCATGCACACTTGCAGTGAAGTAGAACAGGATAAGATGGAGGAAAATTCAGCAGATCTGATCAAAGCATATGCTGTTTGTTTCAATATGAGACAAATAATTAGGATGCCATTAAGATTTTAAGAAGTTTCAGTAATTACAAATATAATAAATAGTATTACAAAGTAATATTCTATCTAAAAAAAATCCTTTTGACACAGGATTTAGGCTAACGTGCTTGGGATGTGACTGAAATTGTGTTTTATAATTTCATTTGGTTTATTTTTTTGTTTATTATATTTGTTCATTGATAATTGCTGTTTGTGTGTGGCTGCTTTTCATTCACTGTACAATTTAAAATTTTTTTTAGTTATTTGCTTTGTAATAAAGTTCATTAAAATGATACAAAAATAAAAATAACAATTCCCAAAGCTTAAAGATAAAGAAAAACTATTTTAGGATCATATATTAGAAAAAAATAAATCACCCAAAACATTTATACAGTGTTTGAGCATGTGATTAGACCTGTGGGGATTTGTAATTTGAATTCCCCATTTTTTTTACTAAATAATTTTGCATCATTTAGAGAGTAACAGAAAATTATTTAAATAAAACTCATGAAATAACAGCAAAAGCTTCAAAGTGAGCAAGAGGGCAGGTCAAGTTCAGGCCATGAGGTGATCAGAGCCTAAATATTCCCCATAATGGGCCAGGCTGCACAGGGAAGAGTAGCTGCTCAATGCTGCCATCTACTGAACGTAAAGGAAGAACAAGCAACACATACTCACCGACCACTTCATTAGCTACACCTGTGGGATTTTCCCACACAACCATCTCTAGAGTTTACAGAGAATGGTCAAAAAAGAGAAATCATCCAACAGTAGCAGTAGCAATGGGAGCAGTTCTTTGGGTAAAAATGGTTTGTTGGCGCCAAAGGTCACAGGAGGAAGGCAACGGTAACTCAAATAACCACTCATTACAGCCAAGGTAGGCAGAAAATCAACATTTGCACGGTAGAGTAAACAGCATGAAAGTATGGATCCATCCTTTCAATGGTTCAAGCTGGTGGTGTAATGGTGTGGCAGATATCTTCTTGGCACACTTTGGGTCCCTTAGTACCAACCAGGCATTATTTAATTGCCAAAACTTATCTGACCATTGGTGCTGCCCATGTCCATCCCTTTATGACAACAGTGTACCCATCTTCGGATGGCTGCTTCCAGCAGGATTCACCATGTCACAAAGCTCACCTCATCTCAGGCTGGTTTCTTGAATATGACAATGAGTTAACTGTCCTCAAATGGTCTCCACAGTCACCATCCAGCAAAGTGTACCTGAAATGTCCAGTCAGTGTTTTTTTCTTTTGTTTTTTTTTAAGTCCAATTAAACTTTGACCAGATCTTGATCAGAGAAATCAGTCCTAAACTGAAACAAGAGCACTCTATGAGGAGACCAATTAAACAAAACAAAGCAAAGGAAAATGCTTGTGAAAATTAAAAAGCAGTGGTAGTAACAATCAGTAACATTTTTTTTTTTTTTTTTTGTCAGCCATGTAAAGCCTATTAAACCTCACTGGATCTAGCTTCAAACTCAAATCTGCTCTTGAATGCTGGTGATGGCACCATTAGCTTTGCTTGTCGCATGGCCCCCTCAAGTGGACAAAAGGATTCATTGCTCAGTGTTGTGGATGGATCCTTTATTGCAAAGTTAATCTTAAAAGAACTATAAATTTACATGATTGGATATACGCCATCTTTGAAATGCACATTTGTGGGTTTTATTTCTTATTTTCAAAAGAATTAAGAACAAGTTAAGTGCGTTATTCGGATTTTGAGTAAACAATGCTTTACAAGCAAGTCCAAGCAATATGAGAACAGTACAGTAAAAAGAAGCTGTAATGTTAATAACATGCTAATAAACCAAAATATATTTAGGTTCAAGGTTTGATTAACATCCACTTATTAGACATAAGAACTATAAATTCACCGCACCTCAGTGCTGGATGGATAGTGAAACTGTGCAGTCCTGCTGACATGATCACCCTCATTCACTCCATTAATTCGGTCCACATTGAGACAGTTACAAAATTTCATAAGCAAAACAAAGAACACTGGGTAGTCACCTTTTCATTAATACCCTGTCTAACAAAAAGAAAGCGGTTTTATAAACGTTTTTTCTTGTAATTTCAAGATTTCAAATTCATCGAGTTCTCTCTGCTGATAAGTGTTAAACTGAAAGAATGTTGCATGTTTAATAAAGTGCAAATATTTTTCCTGTGACCAAAGGCCTCCATACTGATGCAATCAAAAACAAACCCGTCTGTTTATCATTTTAACCTTCCTGATGGTATGATTTCACAACAAAGCTAAGATTGTGTGAACAATTTCAAAGCACTTGTTTTTTGACTCGTCACTTTCTCTGACAATGAATACTTGCTGTGCATTTTCCAAAGTCTGAGATAAAGTGTATTAGTGTGCACAGCAGATCTCCTGTCCACTCAGTTGACATCATGCCTTAAGGGAACAGGGGTGTGCAACACAATGGCCCTGCAGAGGCCAGAGACTTATTATTGCCATCTGACAGACGTGACAACCTCTCTTATGCCAGTCTCATCTCTGCCATTTGTTACGCCTATGTTGTTCCCCCGTGATTCAATGGATAAAGTAGCCCATCTGGTACAATTTAAGCAGAAGGTTGTGCGTGATGTCGAATGTGGTGAAGCTGATCCCCACTGCAATGGGCCCTTTAACCCAGTTCATGCTCAGGCCTTTGTACAGTCCGCGTATTACTCCCTCGTGAGTTATGATCTCACGCATGGTTCCCAGAATCGTACCGTAGGATGAGCCAGTGACACCGGCTGTCTGCATGCGCCGGCGTACCACATCCAGGGGGTACGAAGCTGACTGTCCAATCAGGCCTGCACAGGCACCGAAGGCCAAGCGCTCATAAGGGTAAGGCTGAGATCGTTTTGTCTTCTCTGAATTGAGAAAAACAGAAAAAGAAAAATTTATGAAAGAATGACTTAACGTCAGACATATGTGTTTTTCTCTTTAGTGATCTGAAAAGAAAAAGCCTTAATGATCAGTACCTGCATGTAGTTTTTTGAGGGTCTCATAGGTAAAGAACGTGATCCCCGCATATGGGATAACACCTAGAATAGTGGGGGTGAAGCCTCTGTAAAGTGTTTTGACACCTTCTTCTTGGGAGATCCGCACAAAGACGTGCATGATGTTACTGTACCTGTTGCGGGAAACACATTGTTGGTAAAACTTAAGTTACAAGACTGTCACAAACCTTTTTATATCACGTGATATTGTGACATTCAGCAAATGCTATGAACCGCACTTTGCCCATTCCACTGGGAGAGGTGCACTGTTGCATGCTATCACACTTGTTAGGTGCTTACATTTCTCTGGCAGTGACCGCCATCCTGGCTCGTACCATGTCCAGTGGGTAGGTAAGCATAGCAGCAGTTGTACCAGCCAGAGACCCAGCCAGGAAACGTGGGAAAGGAGGCAGAGCTCTTAAACAAGAAGGATAACAGTATATAGAAAGGATGAGTAAAGTAAAATAAAAGAAACACTAATAATGCTAGAGGCTCCCTGATGCTGTACTTCAGCACTGAAATTTCAACCCAGCCGATGGGCCGGATTTGACAACATTCCATTAAGAGTTTCAGGATAGATCGCCAGTAATAACAACCGGATAACAAACAAACCGAGTGATTTATACTGACATCACTACAATCACGCTGCTAGCACAACTAAAAACCAGGCAGGCTTATAAACTGCAGATACAGTATATGGATACAAATTGCTACTCACTTGCCCTGGAAGCCATAGCAGCTCCCCAGCAGTCTTTTGTATTGTTCATGTGAGCAGAACTGGATGGCAGCGTAGGGCATGACCCTCACCATAGTCGCAGAGTTTCCCCTCCACAGACTGAACAGCCCATCCTTTATGTATGTAGAGTAAATGAGCCTGAAGGCCTCCTAGGTCAGGAACAGGGATACAGACCATGACGTTTTCTACACCTAATCATCTTATCATGATGAGCGTAATGGCATTACATAACCAAGTCTACAATAATGCAAACATAAACAACAATAGTGCAGCACCAATCATCTAGATAATGGTAGAATTATTATTGATGCATTTGCTGCTTAGAAATCAATCAATTAACTATTATTATGTTATTATTATTATTATTATTATTATTATTATTATTATTATTATTATTATTATTATACGTAGCCTGAATGTACCAGAGCCTGAGCTGGTGTCCTAACATTATTTCATGTGTTTATGAGCCACGCAAAACCTAAATAAATCACATGATAATGTTTAAAAATAAAGCAAAGCAAGCGATTACTCATGCAAAAAGCAACAACACTTCATTGTTTAGTATTTCTACTGTAAATAGCTTTTCTTATCACAGCAGCCATGAATTAACCTGCATAAATCTGCAACTTATCAGTACCTGACTCGCTGATAGGACAGATGCCTGAACTCACCTTAGCTGAGAATCTCTTTGAGGACACTGTGAAACAACAACAGATACACAGTGAACCTCAGGGTTAAACAACACACTCTCCCATACAAGCTAAAACTCTACTAAGAGGATTAGCAATTAGTCAGGAACACTTAGCGTGAAAACTCTGGTACAAACAGAAAAACAGTGGCTGTATTTACGGTGTCACGTAATACACACAGCAGAGGTTTAAGTCACTAACATGCCAGCCTATATTAATTCCATATTTACAAGTAAAATTTATCATAGAGTTCACACTTACCTTGGAAAATAATCTTGGTGCGATCCAGAGGTGCAATAACTGTTTTGGCAACAGCTCCAGCAAATGCACCACACAACAGGGATTCCAGAGCGGACCAACTAGGCCTCATATCCTGTTTAAAAATATTTGGTTATTTAATGCTGACATTGCCATAACTTGTTATAGCTTCAAAACTGGCTATTAAGTGAAGATCAAAAAAGTAAATTTAATCATTTATCTCAGTTTATTTAACTATCTGATCCTCACAAAACACAACACTAACATCACAGGCTTATCAGCGAGGCTCCAACATCTACGCATCAGTGAAAAAGACAGCAGAGCTTAAAAAAATAAATAAATAAAAAAAATCTGCATTTTGATTAAAGACACAAAGATTTCACTGTGATGACAGAATCCCAAACGATAACACCACTCTGCGCTCCACAGAATGGGAGTTGTTTGTGTGTCAATAAGCAGGGCAGTTAAACCCAATAAACACTCCCGACTGATAAGAAGAGCATCTGACGTGAAAAACAAAGACGTTGCATTATTATGATTATTGCAGCACACTTTTGAATAAATCATTAACTTTAGCAAACAAAATAAAGATGTTTTGTCAGATTCAATCTCTTAAAACTGGTGTTTTATTGGAGTTCAGTGAGGAAACAAAAAATATAAGTCCCTTTAAAATCATTATTATAGCAATCGCAGCCATGTGAAACTATTGTAAATATCTATCATTATTCTAGTTGCTCAATACTACCCACTGTATTGCTTTGTAAACTAAGGCCTGCTTTGGATTAGGTGGGACCTCTGTGATATTTACAGCACGTACCAGCAGACGCTTGTCCTTCAGATGGAGTTATCAGGAAGATTGTACCAGATTTCACAATAACAGCAACATCTTTATATCTTTTTTTTTTTCTTCACAGCTGGTGCTTTTTAAAAACATGCCGATATAATGCTCACCACCCGATGTGACTGACACATAGATGACGGGGTGATGATCACAGACTGTAGGAAATATTCCTTTTTATACAGTTGATATGCGCTCATATCTTGTCTCTTCTTCTGTAAACACGATGACTCAAAACCTTCAAATGCCAACACACCCAATCACCTGTACTCAAGTTTAAGGTGTGAAGAGAAACAAATGCTTACCTTTGCTTGGCTGGCTGGTGGCAGAGTCAACACAGTGGCCTGAGCCACTGGCAGCCTGTGCTGACGGTCTTGCAAACGATGGGCCATATCTGCTCTTCACGGGTTACCAAAACTGTCAGACACCCGGTCGTTCACTCAATGAAAGAAAAAAAATAAAAAATACTGCAGACAGAGAGAAATATAGGAGAACGTGTAAAGAGATATTATACTTGAGTTCAACACAACACAGCCCCTTGTGTCGCAGTGCCTCCCTATATGTACTTGACGCGAGTACGTGCTTGCACGCACGCCCATGTTCTGCACGAACAGCCTAGTTTGTAAACAGAGTATTGCGTTACAGAAGATCGATCCATCGCTATTTTCCATCACAGAACCAAGTAACACTAATGATCATACTTGCTGACGATCCTCTAAAACTGACCCAATAACTTAGTGACCGCACCTCAAATCAAACACATAAACTGCGACCCATCCATGCAAACCGCGAATAAACGCGAATGTGCATCGTCGCTGGAGTTCAATCTATTTCTGTGATGATTGTTTATGTTATTTGTTACCTTCGTTTGTGTTTAAAATGAGCCCTTCGACGTGTTAAATCAGTCTGCCCTGCTTTCTTCTTGCACACATGTGTTGTGTGCTCGCTGAAGGCTGGTCAGTCGCTCGCACAAACTTGAACCTGGAACACGCTTCGAGGTCTTTCTGCACGTCTTCTAACGATGTTGACGTTTCTGGAGATTGGTCATTTAAAAAAAATGAAAGTGTCAAGCGACGCAGAGAGTGTTGATCCCTTGTAAACGACGCCTGCGTGGAAACTGTGCTCAGAGCTGCGCCCTGCTTCTACGCACAAGATTATTTGGGGCTTTTCAGCTTCTCAAATAAAAATTGGGACGGCTTAAGACACTATTTTGACTACAATACCCAAGAGCTAACCCCGCTGTTGTGGTCATATCTCGCGAGATTAGCCACAACATTGGGTTGCCAGGTTTTTTCCATCATTTTAAAAATTTTCGCTACATTTTTGTACATTTTCTTTGTTTTAAAGTTTAAATTGTTTTAAAGTCATCTTCTTCACCGCTTTCGGGTACCATTTATTTCAGGTAATTGTAAAAAAAAAAAATTAATACTGTCCAAGGGTATTTGTTGTATTTGTGACTAACAGGCTGAAACCCAAACAAAACAAAACAAAATAAAACAGCAAATAATTATATTTGTTACTTGACAAGGGTCTCAAACAATTACAAAAACTCCCAGTTTTTGAATTATTAAATAATTTATCTACCCATACCTCCCTACATCTCACCATACGTCAACCTACAAAAATTTTTGATGCTGATGTTCTGAATGTTGTGAGTGCATATGGGAGATTAAACTCAACATATATTGGGTTTGTTGTCGCTGTGTTTGATATGGAAAATCATATTCTGTCATATTCTGAAAATAAGATACAATGTGTCTGAATATGTATGATGAATTTGTAATATATTGTGAATTGCAGTCTGATGTTGATATTAGTAAAATGCATTTTGTTAAAGAATTTCAGTTCTAATAAACTAATATTTTACACTCGTAATTTGGTCAAACATGATTAAACGTCTGCTAAAAAGAGTAAAAGCAGATAGGAATGGATCATCTTTCTACATGGTCGAACCTGGCAACCCGCCAGTCTGGCCGTAGCGCTGAAAAACTTGTTGTTGTCTGGGAAAATGGCGTCAAACGTAGAGGCCCCGGAGCGTTGGTACCTCGCCCTTTTAGGCTTTGCGGAGCATTTCCGAACCTCCAGTCCGCCCAAAATACGACTCTGTGTGCACTGTCTACAGGCCGTGTTTCAATTTAAGCCTCCGCAGAGGATCGAGGCTCGGACACATCTTCAGCTGGGCTCGGTTCTCTACCACCACACCAAGAACAGCGAGCTGGCCCGTAGCCACTTGGAGAAAGCGGTGAGGGACGTTTGATCTGGGAAAGAGCGGGGATGCTGCGGAGAAGGGGACGGGTGTAGGCCGCAGGGACCGAAAACAGTGAACGGCGGAAGTCTTTAAGTCGCTGTTCATTCAGGAAGGTTTAATTCATAAAGGGATGAAGAAGTAACATGAGTTCGTGTATGATTTGATCAGCTGTTTGTTAGATAGTCGTCCTGTGTCTGCGACTTTCGCTCTTTCGCCGCTATTAGCCTAAAAAGCTACTGTCAGCGCTCAATATTGTTACAAACGACAGCAAATTTGACGACGCCAACATTTTCTGTCTTTTGTTTTGCAGTGGTATATATCCCAACAGGTTCCTCAGTTTGAAGATGTTAAATTTGAAGCTGCCAGCATTTTGTCAGAACTCTTTTGCCAACAGGTAAGTCATTCTTATTACAAGTAACGTCACTGTAATGTATGCTTGTTTAGCTAAATGAAGTTCTGCGTGTTCGTTCCAGCTTACCCCGAGAAGTTTGAATTTGTGAATTTTTTTTAAATAGATGTACATGATGGTATCTGTTATTGCATGTTAACTATTGATCCTCCAAATCAATTTTCAGAATTTGGTGGACTCTGCAAAACCCCTGCTGCGCAAAGCCATCCAGATTTCACAACAAACACCATACTGGCACTGCAGATTGTTGTTCCAGCTGGCGGTATGTGTTAGTGCAATAAGTATAAATGTTACCCTCTAGGGCATCGTTTCATTCATCCTATATATATTTTCATACTAAGGTATAATGGTATTCTCTTCATAATACATAATACAGCCGGTCTGAGAGCTGTTTTTGCACAGTTGAACTGTATTGGTTAGATTTTACTGCAGTCTAGTGTTTGTGTCTAAAATGAAAAAGGGTCCTGGTAGATAACTGTGTTTTTATTTATTTATTTTGATTTATTCACTTTTTATTGTCTCTTTTTAGCAACTTCATACACTGGAGAAAGACTTGGTGTCAGCATGCGACCTTTTGGGGGTTGGAGCTGAGTACGCCCGAGTGGTGGGCTCAGAATATACCAGGTAAATAGATGGTCCTGTCCTCTGTTAATCGCATTTAAGGGTTTGAGTGGGTAACTGGAGGCACCTTGGGTTTCTCAGAAAGTAATGAGGAAGTGGACAATGAAACTCTTGACAATATTGCTGACACAGTCCTAGACTGCCAAGGAAACTTTGTGAAATACAGCACACATCATTCATATGTTTAACCTGTGTTTTAAACTACATTAAATTAGACATAGACATTGTGTCAAGACAAATCGCATGTTAGTGAAGTAAGGAAACAAAATTCTGATTGGCTGCCCTTTTAAAACTACTTTTTTTTTTTTCACCCTCTTGTGAAAGATGCATTTCACAAGTTCTCCATACTGTTTAACATGGTATCAACATTGTCATGTTGATGAGGGGGGAAAAAACTTATCTGACTTGTTCTTGCTTTTTAGGGCATTGTTTCTCCTTAGTAAAGGAATGGTGAGTCATTTGTTATACTTCACTTTCTTTGTGCAGTTATAGCATTGTAATACAGACTACATTTAACAGTGCACGCAGTGATAGTTTAACTATTCTATATGCAATGGTAATGGCATTACAATGTGAGTTAAAATCGTCAAAAAGCATTTTTGTACAGTTTTGATCTTGGTAATGTTCTCCAATCTTCTAGCTGCTGCTAATGGAGAGGAAGCTTGGGGAGGTGCATCCTCTTCTCACACTGTGTGGAACTATAGTGGAAAACTGGCAGGGAAACCCAATCCAGAAGGAGTCTCTGAGGGTCTTCTTCCTAGTGCTACAGGTCACACACTACCTGGATGCTGGACAGGTAGGAGGAAATTTTGTTTAGCAAAGGTCTTCTAGAAGCAAAGCTGGCCACTCAGCGGTTATTTTACGGAGGGAGCCACAACTTTAAGTGATCATTTGGACATGAAAACTGTATGTACAGAGTCATTTGTTATATCTAATCAGAACTAGAAGGGAACTTTGTAGAGCGCATACGTCGCCCACCACAAATATTCTGTGTGCTCATACTACGCTACAATAGATACTACCCAATGTTGTCATAATCAATCATAAATAATCTTCAGCATCCTGGATCATTAGCTCCGGAGTCCTCCTTTGATCACGAACAAACTTTGCTATATGACAGGACTTATGCTCATGTTGCATCTTAATTCTTTTTACAGGATTCTGAGTTCTACTCATAAGGTTTAGATGCAAATGTGTGAATATTGTGCCTGTCTCACAATGGTAAAGAGTGCTTTTACAAAATCCCGGCTCCAGACCGTGATCCAGATCACCACCAAAATATAATCAATTATTCCTTGTACCACCTCCAACAACGCCAGACATTTTCATCAAAATCCATTCATAATTTTCCAAGTTATTCTGTTAACAGACAGACAGACCAATGCAACCGGAAACATAACCTCCCTCCACCTATCAGTGGGTGAGGTAACTACTTTGTAAGGTTTAAAACTTTGTTAAAGCATTACAGCTTTGCTAAATGCCCAGGCCTGCGTGCTGACATGATCAACGTCTCTGGTTCAGAACACTGGAATAAGTGTCATGCAAATTAATGTAATGCACACGGTAACAAAATTGAGACCTCAATATCCCTGCTCACTGCACAGTCAGATCTATTGTGAACCTCAACTGTGTGCATGGGTCAGTACAACAACTGAGCTGGCTGAAACAATTGATTTGCCTTTAGCATTACAGAATCTCGCCAGACCTTTCTACTGAGGGTTATTTGTAAGCCATGGCTTTAATGATTGTGCATTCAAATACTGATTTTAGTGACATACGTATGTCTGTGTGTTAAAAGCTGCGAGGAGGTAAGATGGCTTTGCTGAATGTTTCCAGGTGAAGAGCGTAAAGCCGTGTCTGAAGCAGCTGCAGCAGTGTATCCAGACCATCTCCACCCTCCACGATGATGAGATTCTGCCGAGCAACCCAGCTGACTTGTTCCACTGGCTGCCAAAGGAGCACATGTGCGTCCTCGTATATTTGGTAATGGCACTTTTCTTTCTATCACTTGAAATTCACTGAAAGTTGTCTTTCGCTCGTAGTCGAAATTGGTCATCCTGCATTTCACAAACCTGTTTACACTCGGCTTTAAGTGTAAACTGTAAGTACATTTGTGATGCGATTGTACCTTAGGGAATCACATCACAAATGGCTTTATATGAGTGTAAATGACCACATTTACATTTTGCTTCATTTATTAAACCACTTGCCAAAGTGGACTGGACTGGGTTCAATAAATCTAGTCCTCGACTAGTGACAGCCAGGTGTCAGAACTTTGCAGGGCACCTTTTACACTTGAGTGGAAATGACATATGAGGTGATGAAATCTACAAAAGTGAGCAACTAGAGACACATGAAAATAAATGTTGCTCTGTCTGCTTGTGATCAGATGGCCCGAGATGCATTCTGAAACCCAAACATTAACAGAATGTTAGGCAGAAGTCTGCGCCAAATTTTCCAGCTTAACGCAAAAGGCTCTTCACTTGTTTATCGTTTAGTTTGCAGTCTTGTCTTGAATGAAGGCGGCCACTTTTTAAACTTTAGATAAGTGACAGCATTTATAGCTGGAAAGCTTTTGGGACTGCAGTGTTATAAAAAGTTATTCACCTCTGCCAAGGAAGTTATGTTTTTGATTGCGTGTGTGTGTGTGTGTGTGTGTGTCATAACTGCCACCATTTTTTTTTTTTTTTTTTTTTTTGATTTGCATGTGTGTCATTCTTCCTGTCCATAAACACGAAAGCTCGAAAGCTTTTGAATGAATTCTGATAAAACTTGGTAGGGGTGTAGAGTGCGGTCATATTAACAATTCATAAAAATTTGGCTTACATCATCCGAGATCTTCGAGGTAAACATAATGATTTATTGGTCAAAAATTACCATAAGCTTTAAAACCTAGAAACTGTGATTCTTAGGAGTGTGGTGTGTATTATCAGCATAGAGAAAGTACTGTATAAAGATTCAAAATATCATGTCACATTTGACCTCTGACCTTTCCTTCGTGAACGTAATGATGATACTATATAGAACTATTTATGAAAACAATTTTTCTCATAGCCATTGTTTGTATTGCCAACATATGGGCATATAGGAATGATATATGGGGATTCTAAATATCACATTACTTTGGACCTCTGACCTATTCAAGGTCAAATAAGGTCAAACTTTGATAAAATGTTTTTAACTTTAAAACTATTCTTGAAATTCTACTGCCTTTGCTTGCATCAGCAACATTTAGGAAATGATACTGGTACATGGGGAGTCTAAATATCATATTATAGTTTGCATCCAGATATGTCACATTTGACCTGATCTCACTTTTACATTTCACATCTGCATTTCTTTCAAGTTGACCCCAAAATATGCTGTACCTTTAAAGTGTTGTCAAGAGACAGCGAATCAAATATACTTTAGTATAACAACATGCTCTCAAAGTGCTTCTTGTTATACACCTTGCTTCTCACTGAGAGTGTCATATGCTGTGTATTTACCCTTGGGAGCTTTTTCCATAGTAGCACTTTGCTAGGGATTTGTCTGTAATGTTCACTGTATATATTTTCATTTCATATTACAGGTGACAGTCATGCACTCCATGCAAGCAGGCTATCTGGAAAAAGCCCAGAAGTACACAGACAAAGCTCTCATGCAGCTGGAGAAGCTAAAAAGTGAGTTAAAATGTTAAATCTTGGTTAAAATGATTTTATGCTTTTCACAGTGTTTAAAAAAAACACACACACACACAGAGTTTTACACTCTGCACCACATACACACTTTTGTACATTTGATCCTTTCTCTTTGATGCTCCAGTGTTGGACTGCAGCCCCATCCTTTCTACTTTTCAAGTCATTCTACTGGAACACATCATCATGTGCCGACTTGTCACAGGCCACAAGGCCACTGCATTACAAGAGGTATATTGTTTCTTTTTCAATGGCCATTTCATGAGTTCTGCTGTTTTTAAAACATGTTATTATGCTTCCTTCTCCATATTTTATCCTTGGACTCTGCTAGGGTATCTTTACAGAGTTCACAGTTCAAAAGAATCTTTATTTATCTTTTACTGGACCTTGGTGCAGTCCCTCTGTGCGTTGTCTGTATGAAGCGAGTCCTCACTTTAGGCTACTTTTCTTCTGATTAAAATCATGTGCAGATAATGATATCATTATGTGAAATTTTGGCCATGTTTAATTTGAGCATTACACCAAAAAAAATGAAAGCGATCCACTTTAATGTGTGCTGCATTAAAAAAGGATATAGTCATGTCCAGTGCCTTTGGAAGCTCATTTTTGTTGTATATTGGGTTAAAAACCAAAAAAAAAAGAACTTGCTTATCTGAATGATCTTGTGAAAAATGAAGTCTCTGTTCTGTCTATCTAGATTTCACAGGTGTGTCAGCTGTGCCAACAGTCCCCCAGGTTATTTACCAACCATGCTGCTCAGCTTCACACGCTATTGGTGAGTATTTTCAGCCAAAGCCCTCTTTAAGTTGTCCAAACTGCATGTCCTTTATGAATGAAATCAGTGTTACCAATACCATATATGGCAAACACCACAGTTGCAGAACATGGTTTCACATTTAAGAAACTGTAAAATAAGTTATACTAAGTTATAAAACTACTTAATTTATATTCCTGTTGAAAATTTGGCATCTAAAAGATCCGTTCTGTCCTTCTCATATCCCAGGGTCTGTACTGTATCTCAGTAAACTGTATGGATAATGCTGAAGCACAGTTTACTACAGCCTTGCGGGTGAGTATGTGATTGTTATTTTTATTTTTTATTTTTTTGCACCCTCTTCTCATATCTCCTTTCTCTTCTTCTGTAAGAAGCATTTGGACCAAACAGTTCCAACAGGTGCCCTCCCACAGGGCAGCTCCCCCGAGAACTACATAGCTTTCAGGGTTTTTTTTTTTTTTTTTTTCCTTGTGCGCCACCAATAGAAATGCTAACATGACTTATTATCCAGTGGGTGGTTGGCATAGCAACAGCTACAATAACAACAACTAGATGGAGGCCCTGATCATAGCTGTGTGCTTGTTGTGTGTCATGGGTTTGGTTATAATTATAGAGCTGGAAAGGCGACGTGTGGTTGAAAGCACCCAGTTTTTGTTCGTTAACGTTATTGTTAACGTACCTCTTTTTCCTTCAAAGGTTATAAGAACTATGAAAAAAGTCCCTCCATTTCAAACCCATCTACGCTGTGTGCTGCAGCAGGTTCGTTTCTCATCTCAAATATGTTTAAATGACTTCCTGTGTTCCAGCTCACAACACACCAGGAACTCTGGACATACATTGTAACCAACTTGGCCAGCGTCTACATAAGGGAAGGCAACCGGCACCAAGAGGTCAGTTTAGTAATAACGAGTTACCTCTTTTAATTTCATCAGTAGGGAATTGGCATTTATGTTGTTGTAATTGGTTGTTGAATTCATTTCAGTCTCTGGCTGGTAAATATGCACAGTGTTGCCATTGCATTCTCTGTCCACCAGAGAGCACCGATGAGTTAAATTTGCAAATGAAAAATGTTCACTTGGCATAGTTATAACATCCAGGAGATTAAAGTCATCTTAATAATAAAGATTATGGCATTGAAATAAAGGAAACACAAAAAGATCCATTATTCAATATATACTGCTTAATTTCACTTTTTCAAAAAATCTGCTTCTCCAGCTGTACAGCCTCCTTGAGCGAATAAACCCAGACCATAACTTCCCAGTAAGGTAAGAGCCTGTTTTTATGTAACACAAGACAATACATCAAAGTGTAACATTTTATTTAGATTCTAAAATATTCAATCTTTAACTTTGCTTTTCATTCAGCTCCCACTGCCTCCGTGCTGCAGCATTCTACATCAGGGGACTCCTGTCCTTCTTTCAGGGACGGTACAACGAGGCCAAGTATGGCACATTTTTAATTCTTTTCACGCAAACGCACCCAAAAACACACACCCTGTGCTGTTGTATAATTGTTATTTTTTTTGTGTGTGTTGAAGACGGTTCTTAAGAGAAACCTTGAAGATGTCTAATGCTGAGGATCTGAACAGGCTGACGGCATGCTCCCTTGTTCTGCTGGGCCACATTTTCTATGTCTTGGGCAACCACAGAGTAAGACTGAATACTTGGCAAATGGGGCTGATCCTCATACTAGTTTTAACTTGATTTTTACTTGAAACAACTGCACCAGGAGTAGAAGAACATAATGACCAGAACAGAACATTGTGTCTCATATTTTTAAATTGGAACAAATTAAGAAAATAGGTTGTCCTCTAATCTCACTCACCCTTTTGATGTTTAATGGTGCAGCTAGAGCTGAATTTGTTAAACTCGTTATAGCTATTGCCTATCAAAGGAACAGAATGTACAGTGATAATCATAATCAGTGAACTTAACCAAATTTGCATGGACCCATGACAGCCCTTAAGACTGGTTTGTGGGTACTGAGGCATTCGTTGGTCAGTAGAGAAAAGCATATAGTTCTGCTTGTTAGTTGAGGCTCAGGCAAAGCAAAAAGACTAACAGAAAAGATTGCGATATGCACATTAATATTTTACAGTGTGGAATAAATGATTCAGTAATTTGTGCGCATCTCTGCTAAACATGGTTAAAAGCTGGCTCCTGCTCCACTGATGACTGTAGCTACAACCGTTTTAACATTTGGCTTCTGTGTAGTTTGTGAGCAAAATGTAGTGACTCACTGAGTTGATTGAAGCGTGCTAATTACTCTTGCACCCCTGAATGGACAATTTTAAAACTTCATTTATTTTCTTCAAATGAGAACTGGCTTTGTTTGAAGGCCTGTAGCCATTTTCTGAGTTTCTCTCTTGTCTTTAGGAAAGCAACAACATGGTTGTACCAGCCATGCAGCTGGCCAGCAAGATTCCAGACATGTCAGTTCAGCTCTGGTCTTCAGCACTGTTGAAAGGTAGAGAATGACCTTTTCCAATTTCTGAGTAAAACATCATTTAAGTTATTTTAGATCTGCAACATTTGAATGAAAGTAAGCTTTGACAGTCTAATTTGTGTTGACTATTTGGCAAAATACTTTAGATTTGATCACAGTTTCTTTAAAATATAAGTTTGCAAGCTGTGTTTAAAGGGTTTGACCATTCTGTGCTTGCAGACTTGAACAAGGCTCTTGGGAACACAATGGATGCCCACGAAGCCGCCCAGATGCACCAGAACTTTTCCCAGCAGCTGCTGCAGGACCACATCGCTGCCTGCAGCCTTCCTGAGCATAACCTCATCAGTGTATGTGAAACAGCTTAGTGTCCTTCAAGTTAAATGCCACTACTTTGTGTTATCACTCTTTTTACCAGTATATTTATTGGTTTGTTCTTTGCACAGAAAAAAATTAAATTTTGGTCCCCTGTCACTCAAATGCAGGCTGCAAACGGCTGCTCTAAGTGCAGATGAGGGGGGGCACAAACACACACTTCCACCCACACACAAATATCCAAATGGTGACTCCTTCAATTCTTGGTTGTAAGCATAAATCTGGGCACCTGCGCGCGTGTACACACACACACACACACACACACACACACACAGAACTTGGCTGTGACATAATATGAGGGAGTGCAGCTACATCAATGTCTGCAATCAGAAATATGGCGTGTGAACAGTAGTTTTGTCTCTGCAGATGTTGAAAATGTAAATCAGTGCTGAAATGACAGATCGCAGACTTACAGTTATTAGCTTGTTAGGCTTCGAATAGACCAGGGCCAGACGAAGATCACGTAAAGTAATGTCCACCAGTGAGAAAATGATTTGTGGTGTGAGGGGAAAACCAATGAACTGGTCAAGTGGTAGTGCTGACATATTAGAATATTACAAAAATTGACTTGTTTACCAGCAGAGTATTGATAGTTATTACAGATACAGATAAGCGGTTATTGATCATATGGCTGAAATAAATTTGTCTTTACAGTGTTCGGAGAGAGAGAGAGAGACAGTTACCTGACACACTTTAATAAAGGTTTTTGTGTAGGGAATACTACAAACAAGGCAACGAGCAGTGTTTGGAGACCAGAGCTGCCTGTAACGTTTTATGAAGTGCAGATTTTTCTGAAAGAGTATGCTAATGCTAGTTAGCATTAGCATTGGTTCTCATTATTTAAATCATGATGCCAACTAATTTGGAAGTTATCAACTGTTAAATAGGAACTTGTACTGACAGTTTGTGTTTTCCTTGAGCTGAATCTCTCACTGATCGCTGACCACGGCTCTGCTTAAAGTTCGCACTTTTTTATAATCTAAAAACTGCAGGTTATTTGCTGGTTATTTGTTGTTTTTCAGTCATGAAAACTGTGTGTTTATAGGGTCTTTGAGTAAACACAGTAGATACCATTTAGAGATCTAGATACAAACCAAAAAGTGGGGGGGGGGTTCTTGAAACAGTGTAATTGTTGTTATTGTGCTATTTTATATACTAAAAAATATTCCCACTTATACATTATCACATTATTTTGCTCATCAAACGTCTTGGGTGACTTTCAAGATCAATAAATTGTTCAGTACTCCATCCATCCATTCATTTTCTTCCGCTTATCCAGTTCAGGGTCGCAGGGGGGCTGGAGCCTATCCCAGCTGCCATAGGGTGAGAGGCAGGTACACCCTGGACAGTTTGCCTGTCTGTCACAGGGCTAACACAGAGTGACAGACAACCTTTCACATTTACACCTACAGCCAATTTAGAATCACCAATTAAACTAACCCCGCATGTCTTTGGACTGTGGGAGGAAGCTGGAGTACAACCAGAGAGAACCCGTGCAGAAAGGCCCTGGCCAGATGGTGGATTGGAACCCAGGACCGTCTTGCTGCGAGGCAACAGTGCCAACCATCTCATAAGAAATTGTCATTTTGGTTGCACGTGCCAGTTTTTCCTTGGATAATTGTAACTGTAGGTGCAGTCTTCCAGATGGTCTTAACTCAGGTGGAAACATTTTATACACAAGTGTAAACAATGACCTTGAGTATGATTCATAAAGGTCTTTTCAAGGCTCGACACTTTGGTGTATTCATTCTTGTGCATGTTTTGTAGGGCTGCGGTAACAGTTTACCTCTGTCTCTTTTTCAGTGGACTGATGGCCCCCCTCCTGTCCAGATCCAAGCTCAAAATGGTCCAACCACCAGCCTTGCAAGCCTGTTATAAGGAACCTCCTGTCTCACACGTGACTGTTGATGCTAAATTACCACAAGCAGCAAATTGTTCCCTGCCAACCTGCTATCCAGACCACTGTAGCTTAAAAGGATTTTAACAGGTGACAGTTTGGGCCTTCACTTTATCAGCTTCTGGAGATTCCTCCCTGATTGACTATTATATTTTTTTAATATTATAGAACAATTACAACTGCTGTTGTACATGTATTTCACGCTCGCTGGGGTTGGACTGTTGATTAAAGGAGTGAAGGACACACGGTAAAGGGCTTCTTTGCCCTTCACAACATTTGCCAGGATTCTTTTCCATTTGTTGGAAAAACAAGGGGTAAGATGTGGGGCAGTAAAGAAATGTAGAAGAAATTAATTTATTCATGTTGCTATTTTTGTAACTGTTGGTAAATATTTTACATCTCGCCTTTTTTTTGTATGGATACTGTTTTTTGTTTTGTTTTTTTTCATGCATGGAAGTTACTGATACAGACTCCCTGTATAATAGTTTTTGACCTGCTAACAATAAACTCTTGGTAGATAATTTTTTTGCACAAAATCCACAGTAGGAAAAAATAGAGACCTTTTAATTTATTTTCACAGGATAATAATTTGAAAAAGTCTCCTTCTACAAATTAACAGTGTACATTGTTGTAGGACACTGCAGAATCCACTGTGCAGAAGATGCTCGGTCTGTTAACGAACAGTGTTTAAATACTTGTAGAATTTATGTGATTTGGTGGCCGTGAGGTTTGCCACATGCAGTTTAAAAACACACATTAAGTGATGTATTTTTGGAAGTTGCATAATATATAAATTCTGTAGATGTATTACTTTTTACAAATCACGTTTTAACTTTTGGAGCCTTCAATAATCTTCAGATATCAAAAAAGAATTTATTTTATTTTGTTCTATTTTAATTTGTCTTGATAGTTCCACTAAGGGGTTTCTTTACAGTATGTTTGTATAGATTTGCCACTTGTTGAACCTTTATTGTACAGTGACATTTTATAAAGTCAATTTAGTAAAGTGTGATATGTATTATTTTAGCTATCCTGTGTAGGTATCTTGATGCTTGGTATTTAAAGCCCTCTGTAAAGACACAGTTTAAGCTTGAGTACTAGCTATGTTCTATCCAGTTCCTATGTTTTTAATTCTTACGTTGTTTTCAGTAATTTTCCAATAAAAATATTATAGAAATTTTGTAATTTGCTGTTTTATCTCTCACTTTGTAGGCATGGCATGTAGCAGCATCATATTAGGAATTATGCTGCTACAAGGCTTAGGTGTTCTGGGATTAATCATGTTGAATGTTAATGGACTGTCTGCATACCGTATGTGTCTTCAGATAGTAGGAAGCAAACCTAGGGCTTATGCCTCATTACACCCAATCAACTGCAACATCAAAACCACTTCCTTGATTTTGTGTAGATCCCCTTGTCTCTGACAGTTTTGACACATTGGGATAAGATAAGAAATCCCTTTATTAGTCCCACGATTTTCCCACAAAATTCAGTGGATCTCTGGGGGTGTCCTGTGTTTGGATGTAGGCAGTGGATGCTTTGGGTCCTCCTTGGTTTGGGTTAATCAGTTGGATTCTCAGTCGACTATTCAGTCAACACCTTGGGCTATTTTTGTCTTTAAGCAATTCCTGAGTACTTTTTGCAGTGTGGCAGGGTTACTGTGGGGTTGCTTCGTCTACAATAACGTTTGGCTTGGTGAAAAGTGCCAAAGTAACATCCACATAAATGCCAGAACCCAAGGTTTCCCAGAACATTACTTTGTGATATTCACCTTACTTATAGTTTGTTCTAGTAGCAAGAACTGGCATTAAGCTTGATTTTTTTAATTTATTTTTTTTATTACTAACCCTTAGGTGGTGCTAAAGTTTTCACCAGTGTCTACATGTAATTTCACAGCTAAAATCTAAATTTAGTTTTTAGTACCTGTGCCTAAATTAACTCTTCAAAACTTTTTTTAAAACTATATTTCTGTGTTAGTTTAGAAATATGGGGGTGGGGGGTGTCTGAATATGGCTCCTACAATCTCACTCATTTGCACCTCTCAGAAGTGCCCTTAACAAGCTATGAGTCCTGTGTGGAGCAGTAAGCTAAGTATAGTCTTACTCACTTAAGTATCCTTTGGGATTTTGAATGCACAAGTTCAAAGCATGACAAAGCCTTGGCGTTAACTAGGATCAACTATGTAGCTATCCTAGTTGAAAGGACCTTTGTACCTACATCCCGTCCTGCACCTGTTTGTGCAGAAAAGTGTGAAATGACAAAGTGGCAGCAAAAGAAGGTTCCTATGCCTCCTTTGCTGCATTTAGCAGCCCCTGTAGAGCAGCTGAAATATGGGTAAACTTTGACCATTCCTTCAGAAGCAACACATGGAAAGCACCATTATTTCACTGGATTGAATCTCTAAAACATCTGTGGAAGGTGAACTGTCAGAGGCGATTATTATCAGGTCAGTCTGAACAGGCCTACAACAAATGCATGTTTTCAGTTAGTGAGGATAGCCTTATAAATTCACACAACAGCACCAAAACTGTAGAAATAACCCAGGTAATCTTTGTCACATGATGTGTTTCTATCTTTGTATTTCAGCAGCTAGCTGACCCTGAGGACCTCAGAAATGAGCAGAGGCTCAAAGGGAGGCGGCAAGAGCTAGTTACTATAGTGAAACACCTATATCTGTTCAGATTCAGCATTAAAAACTGATGGCACCATCTATTTTTATGAAACTTGTTACTGTAATATTTTCCATATATATATATATATATATACATGTACATGTGAAGACCAGGTAAATCGTAAATGGACTAGTTCTTATATAGCGCTTTTCTACTCAGTCAGAGCACTCAAAGCACTTATACAACACGTTTTTTTTTTTTTACATTTACCCATGCATACAAGCACTTCCATGTTAACTAAGCTAAGTGCTTTTTTTTTTAATTATATATAACATATAAACGGTCGGAGAGCAACTTGGGGTTAAGTATCTTGCCCAAGGATACATTGGCATGTAGCCTGGAGTAGCCAGGAATCGAACCCCTGACCTTCCGATCAGTAGGTGACCTGCTCTACCTACTGAGCTACAGCCACCCCGAATTTATATGACATACCAGGCAGTTGTATGTCATATAAATTACTACAATGATACACAGAATTGTAAAAAAAAAACAAAAAACATTTTTTAGTAAAGCAATACTGCAAAATGTAGTAGCAACTAACTACTTGATTAGTATTAAAAAGTAAAAACCTGAGATCACATGATTTCTTGTCTTTGTCAATATTCTGTATGGCAACTAGAAGCATCTAAATCCCTGCAGATATGAACCTTTGTGACAGTCATGGTGTTTGGAACTTTTAAGTAACACTGTAGAAACTGTTTCCTAAAAGTATCTTTGCGAAACAGAAAATAACTTTAGAGAACCAAAAGGCTT